>NW_026865576.1:0-62935 GCF_026571515.1 Ruditapes philippinarum
ATGCATTATCACTTCATGAAAAGTGCAAAGCTCGAATTCGCCATACCTTTCATCATCTGTTTACATCAATATTGATAAATAAGGTTGTCGACAATTCTCACAAAATGCATCCTTTTTATCGTCTAAATCTCACGCTATTAATGATTATTTACCTATATTATGCATTATTTTTGTGGCATTTTACAAAGTACAAAATAAATATTTCAAGCATGCGAATAAATGAGTCTAACAAATAAACCATTTTATTTTGAGTAAATAACCACGGATTTATATTACAATATAAATCCGTGAAATAACTCAAGAAAGTGAAGCACTGCCATTTTAGGAAATATTTTAGACGTAAAACATGCGGCATGTTTGAGACATAAAATGATAGCATAAAGATGGTTTTCATATTTTAATTTTTGGTTTAGGGAGGTTCAAATTTCACTTATCTTCGACTTGAAATTTCTTGATCCTATTTATCGTCTAAATCTCACGCTATTAATGATTATTTACGTATGTATGCATGTACACTTTAATTCTTCAATATGCAATAAAATGCAAGGTGTAATAACTGAATAACTTGCACAACCAATTATATCATAATGGTCTGACCGAATAATGGCTACATTATCGTGTTCGTCATAGTCAATCCAAGTCTGCAATTTCATGTAATTTTGTTGAGATTAATGCTTCAGAGGGATCACTTTGTTCCTTTAAGCGTTTATATTTTGAGGGGTTTCCGGTATTTTCCGGTGTTTCCGGTGTTTCCTGTAGTTTCCGGTATTTTTGGTGGTTTCCGGTATTTCGTGTGACCCAGCGCCGCCCGGGAAATCGAACCCTGGTCGCTCGATTCACAGTCCTAAGCTCTACCTATTGACACCTATTATCAGTAGTATCTGTTCTGTGCATTTATATATATTCCCGCTGTCCAACATGAAGCCAAAACATGTCAAATAACTAGATATTGCCACAATCAATATCAAAAATCATAATTTAAACGAAAAACACCTTATTTCCGGAAGTTTTTCGTTTAAATTATGATTTTTGATATTGATTGTGGCAATATCTAGTTATTTGACATGTTTTGGCTTCATGTTGGACAGCGGGAATATATATAAATGCACAGAACAGATACTACTGATAATAGGTCTCAATAGGTAGAGCTTAGGACTGTGAATCGAGCGACCAGGGTTCGATTTCCCGGGCGGCGCTGGTCACTTTCGTTATGATTGATCATGAAATCATTTCAACGATCATTCGCACTGTACCACTGCTTAGACATGTACAGCAGTTGCAGTTCCTTGCGAAAGTGATGGCAGCTAGTACTGGTTAACTGATTGACAGCTTGCCCAGGAATGATGCGGTGATTGAACTGTGCTCTAGTGAATTCAATGTGGCTTCTGCCGTGATCCGGAGGATAAACTACCAATACCACCTACTAAGTGATAATATTGGCCAAAATCATTAGTTCTGTGGATAAGAAATTGAGGGTGTAGACACAGAGTAATGTTTCAAGTCATGAAATACTTTTAAAAGAACTAATTTAGGGTACCAAGTGAATATTTTAAGCATGTTACTGGAAAATGGTTTTCTAGGCATTAGACATATCACTGATTTGAAATGTTGCTACTTGAAAGGAAACGTAAATAAGTATGTTCATAGATACATTTAGACATTCAATTCTACTCTGGTTATCTGGTTTATGATATCTCATTAGTAGCAGAGACTAGGATGTTATATACGTCTCTGTTAGTAGATTTATAATTCCAAGTGCTACCACAATCAAAGTTCCGCTCTTTGTTAATAGTAAGCATAGCACGTATGTATTCGTCTCTCTAAATCGGATGTGACATAATACCACCGCTTGTAACTAAAACCTGTGTAAATAAAGAAGTTTTAAAGGTAAAGGAAAGGAGCGAATTTAAGGAATCCGCATATTCCATGTAGATCTGGCAGCATTCCTGTTTTCATACGGGCATTTAAAGGATAAGGCAAATCAAAATATTACTTCATCTATGTTTAAAGACACTGTCAAGACAAACACATAACCACGGTAGGTACCCGGATAATGGAGATCACGGATAATGAAAGATTGTGAGTATAATGGCAGATTGCCAGTTCGGAGAAGGGAGCATGGAGAGGTTAGTATTTGCCTGAATATCGTGATATAGTGATCGCATACATAACATTTTGCGACGGATAACAATCCAGCGATGTCATATCCTTACTCTGATACCTATACATTTGGAATTGGCCGCCAGATAAAGTGGAAAACTGGAAAATTATTTCGCAACATCACAGATTTTTACAAAAATCTACATGATTACGTTCATGAAAAATATATCACTACTTTTTTTAAACACGAAACTGTTATCAAAGCCCAAAACATCGACCTTAAAAACGCCACCCCACTTTAGCCAGAAGTATGAATATTTTTCTGTATAAACGTATTTGATGTTGGGCACCTAAAAAATTGGATAATGGGGATTCGCCTAGAAAAATTCAATGGATAATGGAAATTGATGAGTGGATAATGGTATAGTTTCCTTTATTCTAACCCGAATAGATCTACTACTTAGTCTGCTTTTTTTGCATCATCCATCTCTTTCCGCCAACTGCTAACTTTATGAAACAATGCCACCAGCCCTACTGACAAAATAAATGACCCAGTACGTTATCATAATTTCTTTCTGTTCCAATCGCATCAACTAAAACTAACCACCAGAGCCTCTTAATCCCGGGTTAAGCGAAGCTGTATTTGTCTGTATGGTGGTAATAAATACATTAGTTAATTACTATAACTTTTATGGTCTAAGATAGGTATACTCTTAATGGGAGCCAACCGTTATACATAACAACGATTTTGAGAGTGACGTACTTTGTCGATTGGGTAGTTCTTGTTCAAAACAGTATCAATGCAGTAGCCATCATCGTTTAAGTTGCATCACGTGATTTAATAATTCACGCACCTGCTTTTGGAATACCGCCATCTATTCTAAAACGTGTTTTCCGATGGGGGCGATATTATTACCGATCAGATAACTTCGTTTACCGTGAACTTCGTTGTCCGTGAAATTCGAGTCACAAGAATCAATCTAAGTTAAAATGCGTAAAGACTTGGTAAAATTAGCATAACATGGTGGTGATTTCCTATTTTAATTTCTATCAATCATCTGTGAATGGGCTGCTTTTCTAATTTCTTCACAACATTCAATATTTTTCGTAACGTCAATCCCCTTTCCTAACTTGAAGAGATCTGAGTAAGTTCATAGTGTTTTTCAATTTCAAAGTTTGAATAATTGAACAATGCCATTACTTTATCACAACGAAAGAGTACCTGGTGACTGAATGATTTGCTTTTCAAAATGTCGCGCAATTAATATAGTTTCTTCCCTTTAATGAAATGTGGCATGTGGTTGTAGCGTTTTTAATTGCCGCGCTAATAATGTTTTCTATCTATAATTATATCGGAAATGTCTTTCGTTTTCATGTGAGTTTGTTTGATATTATTTATATTCATCTGTGCCTTTAAAGCATTCGTAAGCTATGTATTATACGTCCGCTATACAAACATAATTGTATTTCCGACCGAAACGGTTTGTGTCCATTCAATACCCTTTTTTTAATCGGAGCTCTAACCATCAAAGGGTTACACACTGACACTGATTGAAGACATAAACATTCTGTAGATTATACCCCGAACAAGAAATGATGGCATCAACAAAGACAATACATTAATCATGGTTTTATGACAGATACGTTTTCAGTGCAAGGACGCAAAATAACAAAATAACCTCGCTTCGTTCAACTGAATTGCAGAAACGCTTATAATTTGATAAAAGCAACGACTGAAAGGTCAAAAATACAATGAAAAGATACAGATGTTTTGTTATAATCATAGTGGATAGCAAAAGGACTACAAAATATAATTATTTAAATAAATAAATATTATCTAGGCATTTAAAATTAAGAGCAAAACGAAAATTCCACTATTATCCATTTGCTAAATATTTGAATTTCTCATTATCAGCTGAAAGAATTCCCATTATCCAAATTGTTTCAGGTGCCTCATAAAAAATGCGTTTGTTAAGGAAAATATTCATGCTACTGGATCATGTGGGATAGCGTATTAATTGCCGATGTTAGGGCTTTGATAACAGCAGTGTCGTGTACAAAAAACATGTTTGAATATATTATAAATGGGTATGATATGTAGTTTTTTTTTTGTAGAAATTTGGGATGTTGCGTAATCATTTTCCTTCTTCCACTTTATCTGGCGGCCAATTCCGAAGGTATGGGTATCAGAGTAAGGATATGACATCGCTTGATTGTTATCTTTCGCAAAAGGTTATGTATGCGATCGCTATAACACGACATCCAGACAAATACTAACCTCTCCATGCATTTTTGCTGAACTGGCGATCTGCCATTATACTCTTTCATTATCCGCGATCTCCATTATCCGGGTACCTACCGTGATAACTGAAAGAATTTTGAAAAACGGATGAAAAAAGTGCAGATTTTACCCATTGAAAATTGAAATATTTTTGAAATTGTCCGTGCGTACGTCCGTAAGCTATTTTTTTAAAAATCTTCTTCAGAACCACAATAGATATAAGGCTTAAAATTTTGGCAAGAAGCATCTGGTGGACCTCTACAAAAAAAAAAAAAAAAAAAAAAAAAAACCGTCCAATCATGATCCCCGGGGTCAAAACGCTTCAGGGAAGCGCTCACGGGCACACCATCAACCATTTGTTATCCTCCGCCGGTGAAAACGGAAGAGGAATATTGTTTTGGCTTTTATCATTCGTCTGTCTTTCCGACCGTTCTTAGCCATATACTTGAAAGTACTAGTAGTTTGCTTCGTGTCATTCAATCTATACAGAAGTGTGTACATAAAATGTCATACATAAGGGGGTGGTGTCCGTAAAAAGCTGTCAAGATTCCGTCATTTTTTGTTATGGCCATTTTTTTTAAACATATATAATATATATATATAGTAAATTGCTTTCTGTTTGATAACTAGCTTGGGAATGAGCTATTGCTATCAAATTTTAATCATAGGTAGGTCTTGTGAAGAACCAGCTTTGATAAAAAGGTCAAGTTCATTGTTGATGAAAATAGAAAGGGGTCAATAACTAGCGGTTTCGCACTTTATGACATATGTCGTAAAAAATTGTTCTGCTTGTTAATCGATCATACTAAGACAGTTTGCAGGTATAAGTAACTGTTGTACATACAGATGGTAAAAGTACATATTAACGGCCTTTATTTGTTTTTAACGACAAAAGCATTTTAAACAATGGTAAAAGAGTGGGGCGGGTAACCAGAGTGGGGCGGGTCAATTTTTAACTATTATTTGCCAAATAATGGATATAACGTCTGATTTTGATAGCAAAATATGTCTTATTTACCATTTTAAACAAAATATGTCTAATTTGCCATTTAAAGCAAAAACACGGGAATGCTTTTAAAAAATAAAAATCTTAAATATCTTCTCAGAAAGATTGGTGACGAACCTTCTTTATAATATATTTTTAAAGTATGATTGATGTATAGCTGCATCAGAAATGAAGCAAAAAAAAAACCTTATTGGGAATCATTATTAAAAACGTCCTATTTATAGCGGATGTATATAAGGCTTATTGTAAAAAAAGTGGGTTGAGTAATCTTAGTTGCAAACTAAGTTTTTTAATGATTTAGCCATTACGACAAAAGTTTTGGATACAGTCACACTTAAAATAGTTATCTTTTTGGTTTCAAAAGCTTCTGTAGGAAAATTAGTTTAAGTTAAGTACCCTGTTTTGAAGAATTTTCATTGAATCTGACAGAAAAGTTGGCTTGTCAACTTAAAACGACGTAGACAAAAAACGAGTTCGGATACCTATCATTCTTTTGTTCTTATCGGTCATGTAATGGAGTGTTCTGCGTGTCAGCCAAATATTTTTAAATTCTTATTGGACATCCATATTTAAGTCATAGGGTGGTCATGTTAAGAACTAGCTTTTGATTTGTTTTTGGGTCAATCAGGTCAAGGTCACAATGATAGGTCTCAGAGGAAAATCATGACCGTTTTGGGGTTACTCTGTCAAAGATCAAGATCACATGTTAAAACCGTTTCGGCTTAATAACTTGAGTACCGTTTAACCTAGAGTCTTGAAATTTCGTAGTATGATTGGTCTAGAGTTAGAGGAAGGTCTGTTTGGTCACCAGGGTCTAAAATGTGAGAACTGTTTCCACTCTGAAGTACCATTTGATTCAATTTCTTTGAATTTCAGATAATTATTGGTTTTATTATTTGATGATTTTTGATATTTTATTTTGCAACTGGGTTAACGGTCAAGGTGACAAGGGGAAGAATTGCTGATACAATTTCTGCTTGATAACTGGAGTACCATTTGCCCCCCCCCCACACACACTCTTGAAACTCAAACCGACTTGATGTTCCCTCATATATGTGTAGCAACGTTGGGGTGTCGTTGTTATTTAATTTGCACAAACTAAAGCCGTTGGATTTGCAAATAGGCAAAAGTGCAGTATACAAGGGCATAAACCACTCTCGGTGGTGAGCTAGCTTTTTACCGACGGGGTTTGTGTGCCTGAAATGCTACAATTGGTGGCCACTGTGGGGTGATGTCAACTGCCGGACTGGAGTCGCCTTACCCAGGGATTTCCCAGGCCAAGTCTCGGGACGAGACTTTACGGAAGCATCGTTGGGATGTCGTTGCTAATTAATATGCACAAACTAAAGCCGTTAGATTTGCAAATAGGCAAAAGTGCAGTATATAAGGGCATAAACCATTCTCGGTTGTGAGCTAGCATTTCACCGACGGGGTTTGTGTGCCTTATACGTTACATATATAAGGGTACACTTATAAATTTACTGTACAAGTGACGCTATTTTACACATCAATTTAACATTTTATGTTTACCACTGTCCAGTGAATTATAGAGTTCTCACAGAGAAATAAAAGTGATAATCCACACACAATTTTAAACTGTGAAAGAACCAATTTTATTCTTTCACTGTTTTTCGCTTTTGGTTCCAAGTTTCTATGTTTAACGACCTGTGACGGGATCAAAACGTTTGTGACGTCATTTTACCTCACACAAAGTGACAGGATCGTTTTACGTCCGTGTGTGCGTGCGTGCGTGCGTCTGTACGTAAACTTTTTCTTCACAAATCTTCGTCAGAACCGCAATAGCTAGGGCTTACATATTTTGCATGTAGCATCACCTGGTAGAACTACACCAAAATATTTTAATCCATATATGACCCCAAGGTCAAAATACCCTAACCCAAATAACCCTAAAAATATTCTTCAGTGTAACCAGAACAGCTGCGGTTTAGATGTTTGGCACATATCATCACCTGGTGGACATCTTCCAAAATACTTCAAATCATTATTCCCGGGGTCAAAATGATCCGGTCTCCGTGGTCAATAGATCAAAATAGTGTAAAAAAAAACCTTTAAAGATATTTTTATTCCTGAACCAGAACAAGTATGGCTTAGATTTTTTGCATGTAGTAGTATCTGATTGACATCTACCAAACTACTTTAAAATTGATCCCCTGGGTTGAAATGACCCTACCAATCCCAGAGGTCAATGATGCATAATTGTGCAAAATAAACTTCCTGATGATAATTCAAGAATATATTGGGCTATGATGACAAGGTGACACAAGTGAGCGATTCAAAGCCATCATGGCCCTCTTTTTGTGATCAACATTGGTGCCATTTTAAGCATTTCATCGTTCCTTTGGATTCTTTTTAAAGACGAAATGGAAAGATACGACATAAAAAAGAAAATTTATTTATTTCATTGAAATATTGATTTCATTTTACTCGTGAACACCAAAAGTCGTAAAAATTTTGTGCACACTCGTGAAATAAAATCGACATTTCACTGGAACAAACAAACATCCTCTCTTTATAGACTTTTCTCAGTGAAATAAAACTGATAATCCACAGTTTCAAACTGTGAATTCTCACTGTTTTACCAGTTCAACGTATAACATAATTGCCACATATAGCGTTCGCGGGATCCAAACGTTAGTGACGTCATTTTCATGATTTTTTGGCGCAATGTTTATCATTCTAGATAACGTTGCTGTGTTTTCTTTTCATTGCAATATAGAAAGAAATTGGTTTTAGTGAAATATCGATTTTACTTCACTTGTGAACACCAAAAATAAGTTATATTCACTCGTCAATTTTTGGTGCTCACTTCTGAAATAAAATCGATATTTCACTGACACAAACAAATATCATCTATGTAATTTTTTCGCCATACCCTTTTGCGCCTTACCCTTGCGATTCATACGAAATGAAAGTCAAAATAGATAAGTGTGAGGTAATATTTCAGTACTGCAAAAATACACGTAAGACGATCTGGGGTCGATTGCATAACAAGCAGGTATGCTTTTTACTTCTGCAATGTGATGATCGTGGAAACTGTCTCCCTTTACATATATTTGTTTGTGAAATGTCATTGAAGATCAAAAGTCCTGTGAAATCCGTATAGTGAGACTATGCATCTAAAAGATGCTAGGAGTCATCGATTATTTAGTTATGACAATCTATAATTGATAATAGATAGGTCTAATACAATGAGTTATGCTTCTTCATTTTCGTTCGAACTGAAAGTTTGCGAAATCCCATCTGAAAAATAAAGACGACCTTTCGGCGCCTTTGAAACGGCTCAGTATACACTTGTTCATTCATTTTGATGATATTATTATAACTTCATGCTTGTATAATAGCAACATGCTTGTTACATTCATAGATCTCACCATTTTACTGGGAAAGGGGAGGGGGTTGGGGTGGGACAGGAGGTGGGCATGATTCCAAATTTTGATACTTTATTGGTTTTTAATCATAACATTGCCAATTATTATAATCTAAATTTATTTTCATTGTAATTCACAAAGAGGCCAGTAAAATGCTTATATGTTTTGATAAAAATAAACTGTTTCTTTACACTTTGGTGTGTGGCTTATGTAAATAGGTTTATCAAATGGATTAAATTCTGATTCATATGAAATTTAAATTCTGAATCAGACATCAGACATTTTCATATTTTTAAAACTTATCATTCCCATATCGTAAACAAAATTAAAAGAATCCTAAAAATTAACCTGGCAGCATGCCCCCTTTAAATGTCATTATTTTATAGTCACCATCATAGTGTCTCTTAAAATGAGTGTGTCATAAAAAATTTATGTTTGAATGTTATAACTATGATAAATATTTCTAACAAAGCTTGCTCAATATACCTATATACATGTATATACAAGCAATAATATGGAACTTGTATATTAAAATAGAAATAATCAAAGTACTTGTAGATTTTGTATGATTATAGATCTTTGAGTTAATTAGTTCATGATGTAAGGAAATGCAGCACAAATGTTGTTTTTTACTATTTTGTCAGGGCCTAATCTGTAAGTTGTGAAAATCTTTTTATCAGCTGAATTTTTTTTTCGGTTCGTTTAACGCTTGCGTCAACAAAGTGAGCTCTGCCCCTTGATTTGGTTATTTCTTATATAACTTTAATAACATATATTGAGTACTACGAGTGATATATACCAGCGTGCGCCTCCGCGCAGTCTGATCAGGATCCATGCTGTTCGCTATCAGTTTCTCTAGTTGTAATAGGGTTTGTAAGCGAACAGCATGGATCCTGCTCAGACATGCTGTTCGCTATCAGTTTCTCTACTTGTAATAGGGTTAGTAAGCGAACAGCATGGATCCTGCTCAGAGGTGCAGGCTGGTCTGGATCCATGCTAGTCGCAAACCCATTACGTTGGTTTTGTCATGACGCGGCTCTACTGTAATGGTTTTGTTGGAATTTTGTCATAGTCAAAATCTCAGGCTGACATGGTACTATATACAGGCTTGCAACATTTTAATATTAAAATTTAAAACTGATATTATTTCATTGAATATATTGTAATTTTAAAGTTGGTTGTTTAATAAGTTTTGTGATTTATTTTTTACCCAGAATTTTCTGTCACATCACATGGTTCAGGTTGTTTTTTTTTCTCCACAATAAAGACACATGCATTTTCTGTCACATGATTCAGGTGTTGTGATTTATGTCCTTACCACAAAGAAAGCACATACATTTACTGTCACATAGTTCAGGTGTTGTGAATGTTCTCCACAGTGAAAACAGACATGCATTTTTGTTCCATATATCTTAAATTATGTTTGCAATTGAGCATTTTTTTTTATAAAATCAGGGAATTTTTAATTTTCAAATTAAATGAAGTACATGTATATTATTTACATGTTCATAACAGTTGTATTTATTTTGGCATTATATGGTACATTTTAAACCCACCCTGCTACCCTTGCCCGCCCCCTTTAAAAGATAAGAAATTTGAGTTATTAGTTTAGATGTATATTTAAAAGTAAAGAAATTCATAGCGATTATAGATTGTTTTGTTCATTTAAAACATTTAAATATCTGTTAATTTTAAACAGATGACATTTGATTTTTTTTAATCCTCAGTAAATTTGGGTCCATACTATGTTTAATGTGTGAATATTTGATTTTATTTTAGTAATTTTTTTAATGTTGTGAATGCAAGATATTTGAGTTACTTATAATTCATTCTGTGATATATAAAGATATTAGTTGTACATGTTTTTAAAGTACATTTTTAAATAAGGATATATTTAATAATAACATTGATGCTTCCAAAGTGTTACATTTCATAGTGCATATTTGTACAGGTATTCTTTATAATGCATGGGCTTTAAATGTTTTATGTAATAGAAAGAGCACCGAAACACGAGGATATCTGATTTGTACGAGGGGGCGTAGCCCCTGAGTATTAATCAGATTACCGAGTGTTTTGGTGTTCTTTCTCTTTTGTATCATACTCAAACATAAAAACACGTTCCCTGTTGTTACAATATGAAACCCCGGCAAAAATGAACCAATGAACGAGCATCTAAATATGACATTTCTGTCGATTTCACTTTCACTGCCGTCACAATATGTAAACCCCAGCAAAAATGAGCCAATCAATGGGCATGCTCTGGAGTGCGGGTAACTAATACCCGCACTCCAGTTAACGCACTGTGCATGTATATGTAAACGATTTAACCCTGACACATTTTCAACAGAAAGGTCTCCAAACTATGATACAATCATTATTTAATGTATTTATTAATCACGGAACTTTGAATATAATAAGGTGTACATATAAAATATTTAGACTGATTTATTGAAATTGGCTTGTATATATCTTGGCTTGTATTGAGCAAGGTTATTGCAACATTGTTTAAAATTTAATGATTTTTAAAGTTCAGTCTAGATAAAATGGTTGGACAATGTATTTTTTATGTTCATTGTTGTTTGGTGAAGTTTAAGGCATTAAATGCACAGTCCCTAAAAAATACAGCCACTTTAAAACACCTTATTTTAATGATATTTTGCAACACCTTGTTTGTAATGACTTGCTTTATAGTGTACAAGATAGTGTACTGTAAACTTCATTTATGTGTAACTCAAAATTTGTTAAAATGTAATATGAATTTATTGTGTCCTGTCCTGGTCTTCTTCAGCTTGATCACAGCTCTGGGAAAAATTAATTTTTTTTTTAATTTGCATAGAGATTACATATAATTATCTAAGTAACGAATTCTGTACATCTTCATTTCCCATAAATGTTGAAAATAGACTTGTCCATGCGTCATGTTTGGACCTACCCATTGTCACTTTAAGGGACATCAGGAAGAAAAATTTATCATTTAAAATTATATTGTCTACAATGAACAATCAAATTGTTTACGGGTCCGATAATGCATTTTGTGATGTACATGTGAGACTTAATTCATATAAAAATGCCTGATAAGTGATATATAGATAACATTAATAAATGCTAGAAATAGATTTTGTACTAAAGGTTGCTTTCATACAAATATAATTTTACACTTAAGGTTGCTTTATTAAAAATATAATTATTGACTTAAAAAGGTTGCTTTATTATAAATATAATTACATGTATATACTTATGTTAACAACAGAACTGTTCTATCACTTCTGTTTATGAGGAAATGGAAGGTTAGATTTTTGATTTGTTGAATTTACGAATAAAATTGTGTCGCTATGTAATTATGCCCTCAAAATACAGTCACGTTTTTATTCACATGGGTTACCATGACATCAGATATCATATTTTCTTTCATATTTTTCATGTTTATTGATAATAAAAATAATATACAATGACCAGGTTTTGTTTTTGTTATATTTTATACTCTTTTTGTCATCAATATCTTGAAAAACAAGTGATCAGAATTGTTCCAAATAGAAAAGGTACAGGCAGGGACTGTTAAACTGTAATAGTAAAAGTAAACAAAGCCACCTAGTTGGGCCTTTGGTTTATACAGAATTTATTTTAGTTTGATTGTGTACGAAGCTTTAAGATTATAGACACACTTCAAATTTGTTCCTGGAACCAACTAGTACTGAGCAATTAGTTTAGTTTCTTGCTCAAGGAAGCAACGACTTGCCCCTGACTGGGTTTGAACCCATGCAGCTAGGGATTCAGTAGATTACTAGTTAAACATGTTAACCACTCGGCCATGCCATCACTATCAAGTTTTTTGATGTAACAGGAAATATTTTTTTTTGAGATTTGTGTGACTGGCTACATTCGAGGACTGAAAGATTAATCAATTTTGGTTCCAGAAAGGTATGGGTTTATATATGCTTGCACAGTTCTTCATGAAATTGTACTTTGGTACACATTTATTATGTATAACTAAAACACATACTTTTTATTGATTTATTTTCTAGCCAATAAAATAAGACATAACATAAAAGTGCATAAAGAACATGTAGAATATAAAACAACGAAGACTATGATATTTGTCACTAGAATGCTGAGGGAAACTTGTAATAATTCTTTAATCTTATAAAAATTTACAATTTAAAATCTGTACACAAAATGTATTTATTATAACATGACAAGAACAACAACATGGGTCAAAGATGAAAACAAACCCAACAAAAAACAGGCTTTTGTGAACAGTACGACCAAAGAGATTCTTGTGAACACTGCGATCTAAGAGAAAGTCTGAACACGTTTCAGAAATAATAACTTCAAACAGCAGTAATTTTGCCTTGTAACTAGTAATATATACATCAAAAGTGTTCAAAACAATTCTCTTAATTTTTTTTCTAAAATCTTGCATTATATATGTTAACAATTAACACAGCTGCCTAATGAAAACGTTTAAAAATTCAACGACTTAAAACAAAAGTCAAATTGAATTGATATTTTCAATTTTTCCGCATAGCAGTATTTCAACAGTATATCTTAGAATGCATAATAAACATTTTGAGCCGCGTCACGACAAAACCAACATAGTGCGTTTGCGACCAGCATAGATCCAGACCAGCCTGCGCCGCCGCGCAGTCTGATCAGGATCCATGCTGTTCGCTATCAGTTTCTCTACATGCTGGTCTCAAACGCATTACGTTGGTTTTGTCATGACGCGGCTCATTTACAAACACCAATGGAATGGCTGTTTATAGAAATGTGATATTTACATCATTTTTTGAGTACATTTACTATATACATTTACATAATTTTAAATATCAACAAGATAACAATAATAAAAACACACCTTCACATTTTAAATACTCTATAAAAAACAAAATCTGGAACAGCGTTATTGGCTTTTCTGTTTACCATTCAAATAAATCTATTACAATGCTTGGAATATAACTCTTGCTATTCTTGGATATTCAAAAACAAAAACATAAACAACAACAACATGAAAAAAAAGTTTTAAAAAGAAATTTTACAGTGGACAGAACACATTATTGTAACTTGACAGCATGTATTGAAGACTGTACATAAACATTACCGGTACATCCAAATAATTGTGATAGACGGAATGGCCACTGTAGGCATAAAATGTAAACTGAACCTATACCTGAAGTTGATATGAGCCGTGTCACAACAAAACCAAGGTAATGCGTTTGCGACCAGCATGGATCCAGACCAGCCTGCGCATCCACGCAGTCTGATCAGGATCCACGCTGTTCGCTATCAGTTTCTCTACTTGTAATAGAGTTGGTAAGCGAACAGTATGGATCCTGATCAGACTGCGCCAATGCGCAGGCTGGTCTGGATCCATGCTGGTTGCAAACGCATTATGTTGGTTTTGTCGTGACGCAGCTCATATTATCTTGTCAAGGCTGAAGCATTTCATTCCATAAGTGGGGTGTGATTTATATTTCAAACAGTAAGCAATGAAAGTAACCGATATATACAGAAAACCAGGCACCTAAAATAAATTTCACAGCAGGTTATCACATGACATAAAGAGTTATTGTTACTTGACAGTAGTCATTAATAGTTTTTATGCAACAGGATACATTGGTAATTTTTTCTAAACAAGATAAAATGGTTATTGTAATTCAACAGGATACATTTATAATTTTCACTCAATGGGATACATTAATAAATACTTAACAAGATAAAAATGATATTTTTTACTCAACAGGATACAATGATACTCAAAATGATACATTGATAAGTATTACTCAACTGGATACATTGATAATAATTGTTACTTCACAGAATACAAAGTTAATTGTTTCTATTGAAAAACACATTGATAACTGTAACTCAGCATTATATGTTATTATGACTCGACAGAATACAGTGATAACTGTTACTGAACAAAACAGTGTTTTTGTTATTTGGCTTCATGTTGTTGCAATGTTATAATTCACAGTCACCAAATTGAAAATTCTTCATTCACAATGTTCACCAATTTTTACATATCAAAGTTCATATATGTACCCTTTTTTATGTTAAAAATTGCATTTTTGTATGATAGCAACAATATTATAGCATTTAAATGCTCCAGTCAAAATAGCATTGTAGCATTAAATGTACAGGAACATGTTTGAAGTATGTTAACATTCAACAATCAACACAAGAACGACTAGGCCAAAAATGTTCTTCAGTAATGCCTATTTAGAAAGAAAATGAGTAATAAATAATGCTTATCTGTAAAAGATACCCTATTTGCCTAGTGAGGTACTGTATTATATTTTATTTATAGTAACTCAATTTCACCAAGGGGAATGCCCCATGTTGAGGTATTTTGAATTTATTTACTTATTTGTTTCATATAAACAATATAAACTTTCTCATTCAACACATGAATGGACTTTAATCTTAAAATAGATCCCACATTCCTTATACCCCCCCCCCTCCCCGATTAAAATATGACAAATCTACCTCAACACCCACCTTAAAATGGAGCCATAAAAAGACAAACAAGAGGGCCATGATGGCCCTGAGGGCGCTCACCTGTATATAGGCCCCCCCCCCAACCCCCACCCCAACGTTGCAGGGCCAATTTAACCCAAGGGCTTTTATTTGCACAAACTTGGTAGACACCCATAAGAAGATGTTTCATGCTAAACATCTAAGCTCTAGCTCATTGGGCTTTTTAAAAGAAGATTTTTTTTTAAGTTTTTACTTTACACATATAGTTAAAGAAGATTTTTTAAGTTTTCACTATATACATATAGAGAAAATCAATGACCCCCTGAGGCGGGGCCAATTTTGACCCCTGGGCTTTTATTTGAACAAACTTGGTAGACATCCATTAGAACATGTTTCATGCTAAATATCTTAGCTCTAGCTCTTTGAGTTCTTTAAAAGAAGATTTTTTAAGTTTTTACTATATACATATAGGGAAAATCAATGACCCCCTGGGGCGGAGCCAATTTTGACCCCAGGGCTTTTATTTGAACAAACTTGGTAGACACCCATTAGAACATGTTTCATGCTAAATATCTTAGCTCTAGCTCTTTGAGTTCTTTAAAAGAAGATTTTTTTAAGTTTTTACTATATACATATAGGGAAAATCAATGACCCCCTGGGATGGGGCCAATTTTGACCCCAGGGCTTTTATTTGAACAATCTTGGTAGACACTCACTAGAAGATGTTTCATGCCAAATATCTAAGCTCTAGCTCTTGCACTGCACTTCCTCTTAATGTGCTTGATCAATGTATGAAGTTGTTTAGAATTCCAACCATTAGTCTTAAAGTTATGCTCCGGACAAGGAAAATGCAACAGATGTCTGGACCGACCGACCAACCAACCGACCACAGAGTGACTCCTATATACCCACCCCCCAAACTTCGTTTTGGGGGTATGAAAAAAACAAAACAAAACAAAAACACAAAGCTAAAATTGATCACTCAACAACTTTAAAAGGTTTTACCCCCCCCCCCCCCCCAACAGGCTGGCCTGCTTTAACACTGATAGAATATACAATATACAAGTCATTATTAAACATTAACATTGTAAAGGATAAAGAACAATATTCAAGACTACATGTACTTTATGATGATCTAGCTGTGAGATTGTTGTCCTCAGGTTTGTAGAAATATTTGATAATACAATTCACCATATCATCCAGTTCTTTTTGTGCAGCTTCCCCATCCAGTCTGTGAATATGAAAATAAATTATCTGATAAATTCACTGATATGGTAACAACATGTATTTTAACCTTTTAACTCAACACCAACATGTTTGCTATGTGTAAATTACTTCCTTTGTTCACTTCACAGCATTTTACTTTTGAATACATTTTTATGAATATTAGCATAAATCTAAAGGCATACTGCTTTAAACATCAATTTCTTATTTACATTTCAAGCACTTAGCAAAAGTTTGTGCTTTACTTTCTTTACCTCTATGAAAATTTTTACTGGCATTTTGCAAAAATGCTAGTATTAAGTTCAAGCCCTGCTTACATCATATAAAGGAAACATGGTAGTGACAAAAGTAGGTGTCAAACCTACATTTACTAATGGTTGAGAGACAGGCACCTTTACCAGTAGGCCATCATTTCCCTGACCGTTAAGTATAGATGAAGACCTTTGATACATCATTTCAAACAAGAGCAAGAACTTTAAGCATTACTTACCCGTGACTAGGATCTGGTTTGTGTTCGGTGTAGTACTTGATTTTAGGTTCTGTACCGCTGGTTCTTATTGTTGCTACACAACCATTCTCAAACGTGAAAGTAATCATCTGACTAGATGCACTGACCGGCAACATCTGAAAAACAATTATAACTTTTAGCACATTGTACTAAAAAAAACAAAAACAAAATATCCAATTATTTTACTCAGTTTAAACTTTTATCTTATTGGAAGTAAAAGTGATTAGCCATCGCCAACAGAATCATAGATTCAGGCCAGTTTGCACATCTGTACAGTTATAGTAAACTGTCGGCAGACCAACTTTCAAATTTTATCCTGATATCAAAGCACAGAAGGCGCTGAATTTGTTTGGGTCTCACCAATGCTTTCCAGCGTTATAATTGTGGCTATAAGACTGATTGCAACACTGATATTCAATCCAATGTTTATTTGACTTAAACAATTTGAAAAAAAAATGAGTTGACTTTACTGGGATTTGAACTCCAGGCCTCTCGCTTCCTGCGCGAGCGTGAAAACCCTTCAGCCACGGTGAATTTATATGTGAACAGCCTGAAGATCTAAATTAGAGCTTGTAACGACTTTAACTGTTGTTTAACATCCTGGAGCTTACTATAAGCATGTATATTTATAAAGAATCAAAGGGCTGCAAGTTCTGTGGTATTTTCTGATCTTTGCAATCTAAATCATACTGTATATCTGTATGTATTTTCCTGTATAAGTTTATTTTTATGTATTATAATTCATTTTGCTAGGCACCAGAGTTTGATACATACGGAATTCTACATAACTAGAGTTGCATCAATAAATCATTTATGTTCATTTTTTACGACAGCCACACTTTATCCTTGCATATCATGGCTACTTAAAAAAGAATAAAAAAAAAAAAGTTTCCTCAACTGGGATTTGAACTCCAGACCTCTCACTCCCCAAGCGAGCGCGTTACCCCTGTACCACGGAGAAGTTATACAAATAACGACTGAATAACATCAAGTCATTCTAAATTTAGAACATCCATTGCATTTCGGGTTTGTAATCCTTATTAATTTCGAGGTACAGTAAAAACTCTGAAAACCGGACCCTCTGAAAACCGGAATCCTCTGAAAACCGGACCATTTTAAAAGTCCCGTATTTTCTCCCTATATGTTCATTGAAAAAAAATCCTCTGAATACCGGAACCTCTGAATTCCGAAAACCGGACGATTTTCTATGGTTTCTAATGCTAAACATGCATTAAAAATCCTCTGAAAACCGGACAGCAATTTAAAGTGTCAACTTTCTGTTTATTTTAATGTAGATCTAAACATAATCTCAACAGGTGACATGTTCAAATACCAGGTAATGGTCATCTCCTTTTATCTATGCAGGTGTGAAAAAACTTGTCAGTGTATGTTAATTTCTTATTGTCAATTAAATTATAGCTCTTTCATCATATTTGTGT
Source organism: Ruditapes philippinarum (assembly GCF_026571515.1). Classification (NCBI taxonomy): domain Eukaryota; kingdom Metazoa; phylum Mollusca; class Bivalvia; order Venerida; family Veneridae; genus Ruditapes; species Ruditapes philippinarum. The sequence goes on from NW_026865576.1 coordinate 18,425, forward strand.
TTTTCCTCATGTAGATTTTAATTTTCAAAAATGTTTTTAATGTGTTATGACTTTTTTAATATAAAAGGTCTAAAAGAGTTCAGAAACTGTTTTTAAAATGATTCCTGTTTTGCTTTAAATGTTGATCATGAAGTTATCTTTGTTTTGATATCAATTATAGGCAAAAATAGTAATACTAAATAAATACCATTAATAACATATTTCAAAGCTAATGAAAAAGATATTATGATATATTTCAGACAATGTGGTGTTTTAATTTCTGATTTTCTGAATTATATTCATGAATTTGCATAATAAAAATTACTTAAGACATTTATTGCACAAAGAACTTAAAATATGACTTAGACAAAAGGGTTGAAAAGTAAATACAAAATGATTGAACAAAGTCATTGTTCAAACACATCATAATTATCAATGAATGTATAAAACCTCTGAAAACCGGAATCCTCTGAAAACCGGACTTTTGGTCAAGTCCGCACAGGGTCCGGTTTTCAGAGTTTTTACTGTATTTTGTTCAGGATAAACCTGTTGTTTAAAATTGAAGTAAATAATTTAGCAAATCTTCTCGCCCAAACAGTCCGACATGTAGAATCTATATATTCCACTACTTGGTTTGTGTAGTATTCGGTAATCAACATCGCTAAAAATAGTATTTTCAATCATTGATAAAATCATATTCATCCGCGTAATTTGTGATTGTGCATTTATTGACAATTCTATAAGCCAACGCTATTTTTAAACTTTTAATGCGTTGTAAATTGTTGGATACTTGTAACAAAATAAAAATATTTCTTTCTTTTAAATCGCTAGTTTAAAACTGTTTTGAGAACTACTTGTTGTTAGGTTTGTCATAAACTTCTGTGTCAGAAATTGAATGTCCGCTTTGTATTTCCTTATTTTCGATCAGAAAATACAATAAAACAATATTAGAAATATTCGACCATTCGGGAATTATATTGCTTGAATATAGATGTGCCTGTCTTTGACCATCTTACGCAGTGATCTCCCCTGAATTTTTCGGCGTTAGTGTTACATATAAAGGGAAGTAACTGCTTCAAAAAAGTGGACTACTTTTGGCATTTGCAATTAACAACATTAGACTCTGAAATTTCGCTACCATTATTTGTTTGGTCTGATGACCCAAACAAATAAAAATTGCTCATGGACAGTCAAAAAAATTGAAGTTTCACTAATCCATTTAAGAAATACAACAGTTTGAAGGTAAATAAAGGTTTGTGTTGATACATAGAACCCAGTGATAATCAATAATATGTATATCCCCCACCCCGACAAACCCCCAAGACAGTGTATTATGACCTTGCCCTGCTCTGAATCTAAGACAGTCCATAAATAGTTTTGGAGATTTCCGTATCAAATACGTGAAATACTTTATAAAGAAGCTTACAGAATAAGTCTTGATCCTATTGAACAAATATGCAAACTGACCTGGCTTTATTATAGCCAAATAGGATAATTTTCATAACTGCCACTAAAGCGGCCTAAAGCGTTAAAAGTAAGGATCAGTTTACACTCACAGGTTTGTTATCTGGTTGACTGTTATCAAAGCCTACGGTAAGATCTCTAACATGCTTGATTTTATAACATCCGCAGCTGTCTGGGTACTGTAAAAGATGCCAACATTTATGATACATTCTTAGCATAAAATGAAAAACTCTACTTCAGGGTGGTAGTTATAATAAAGAAAGGCCTTTGCAAGGTCAGTCGGAATTTTTTTTACATTTTTGGTGTTTGCCTTGCGCGGTCGCTTAATTCACATTTGACTGTACCAGCTAATAAGGCTACATACAATGTATGCTGTTGTTTACAGTCAAACCTGTTTTGAAGACAATCACAACATAAAGATCACTCTTTGATAAACCGTCATTGATTATAAAAGAAAACCCTCCAAAAAAAAAGACCTCTTGTCTATAAAGGACATTTCTGCATTCCCCTTGGATGGTCTTTAATCTCAGGTTTGGCTTGCTACATAATTTTTGATCTTAAAAAACTTGCATTTAATAAAATCTGAAAACATCTTATATTAAAAATCGATTTTTAATAACTTTTGTTAGCTTATAGAATATTATTATTGACTTTCACAATGTTTTGAAAGATGGCATAACATCAGCAACAATCAAATTAAAAGTTTGATAATAAGTCTTACATATCTAGTTGTCATTTCAAAAAGATTATGATAAATGCCCAATTAACAGATCTGACAAATTTCACAATTTCATGTTTAAATGTTGAATTCTGCTTCTATGCATTATTTCAGGTACAAGATGACATACACTTGAATATCAGCCATCAACATTCCTCAGAGCTAAACGGATACCTTCCTCTCTTTAGTCAATGAGTCATGACAATAAATACCAAAACAACAGAAAGAACATAGAATGGTTCCCCATTATTAAAAAAAAAACAAGTCTAAGCTATAACTAACAACAAAGAACATCATTAATACACAGTCTCACCTTGCCAGTATTGTTGTAGTTTCTAATCTCATCAAACATTCTTTTAATAGTTTCTGGATCATGACAGATGTAGTAGGAATTACTTGAGATATGGTGTCCATAACTGAAAAATAAGACAAAATTTAAAACTTAATTTTCATTCTTCACCAATGCATACATATGTACATAATAGTCCACACAAAAACAATCACTTTTCACAAAAAAAATTAAATACCTGTGCTCAAAGGGATTCAACTGAGATTTTATGACATGAAGGGACTGTAATAGTTCTCAAAGATTCATGTTTCATTTTAATATAGGTCTAGATTAACCTACAATGTATATAAGATTAACCTATAACGAAAACCACAAACATTAGAAACCTACGAATATTAATGATTTTGTAGTACTCTGAATAATGTAAATATTTTTATCATATACCCATTTCGTTTTTGCGACTCCTTTAAAATGGTATTACACGGCCGTGCATATATTTTGATGTGACATCATTTTCATAATACGAACAAAGCGTTAAGACGCGCTAAATGTAAGTGTTATACTATAGGCGAGTCATTGGAAAATGGTTCTTTTTCACTTCAAACGGTCTTTATTTTAAGGTATGTGATAAATAAAATATTTAATTTGTGTAACTTTGATACTGAATTTATTGAACTCGTTGAATAATGAAATATTATGCTTGCCAGAGGCTGGCATAATATAATTTTATTCAACTTGTCCAATAAATTCAGTATCAAACTTACACTCATTCAATATCCTCTTATCTATCAAGAAAATAATAATTACTGCTTATAAATGTCTGTGAGTTTTTTCTTCAATGTACTGTTGTTTCTGTACAGGTATGCTGCCATCTCTGCACTGACTGCTGCGGCTGACACGCCATCTTTATCCAACACCGTTGATCCACACATGTAACCAATCGCCTCCTCGAACGCAAACAGAACTGTTTTCCCTTCTTTCAACAAGGAATCACTTCTGTTACCCATCCATTTAAAACCAGTCAAAGTTTCCTGAATGAGAAATACACACAGAAGTTTGATTGGTAATGTTTTGTTTTGTTTGGTTTTACAGTGCACCAAAACACAGTTTACGTCATATGGTGCCGAAACAGGAAAGATGATTGAGGCCAAGTTCTTTTCAGCATAAAACATGTACATGCAAATCTATAGTTGCTGATGGTATATAATTTTAAATGAAATACATGTTTGATTAAATACCTATAAGCTAACAAGAACTACATGTAATTCTCATCATTATTATCCTTTGCAATCCCAACTCCTAACTCTGGTTTGCTATATAACAATATTAAGGATCTTACTTTGTCTATATTTGGAAATTTGACATACTTAAATCAATATTTACAGAAAGCACAAATCAGGGTAAAATGCTTTAAAACAAAGTGTAAATTTTTTTTGGCAAATGCAAAAACATACTTCCACAGGATTTATTTTTTACTCTTTGTTTAAAAGCATTTAAAAATCTAAAGACAGAAAAATCAAGATTTTTCACATTTTTTTTTTTTTTTTAATATCTACATTTGTGTATTTCACTCTTTTATGATTTTAGGGATATTCAAAAACTATCAATTATTGCTTACCTCAAAATTGAAGCCTTCTGTTTTAGCCATTGTCTGCAAAATTTTAGAGGACACAGTGCTGGCCAACATGTAACAATCTTGTGCTGTAAATATATTAATTTATTACATAATTGACATTTCATTTTAGTTAAAGAAAACAAACTAAAAAGCTAAGGTATCTTGATTTAATTTTACTTTTTCATTTGAAACGTTTATTAATAAATTATTCACAGAAACACATGTGCTGTTCTATGCCCAGGGCTTGAACTCAAGGTCCGTTGAACTGTAGACCTTATTCTCTCCATATTGCACTTATGATAACGACAAAGGCATAAAAATCTTTAACTTTTTTCTAAAAAAGATTAGGATTGGGTAAGTCTAATAAACAAATAAATATCTATGGTAACAATAGACTTACCAGGGACATTGGGATGTTTTTGTCTGAAAGCAAACCAAGACCACCAGCCTAACAGAGCTCCTATCTCATTCCCTGTAAATATTGTCCACTCCTCACTGAAATGTAATACAGTTGCTTGGTTCGTTTTTTTATGTCACACCAATACAGTATGGGACATATCGCAACATTCCAGCTTTACTAGTGAAGAAAGACCTCAGGTGCCTTTCCGTGCATTATTTCAGGAATGAATGGTCACCTAAGTTGCACTATCAACAATCTTTAACCTAGCAAGACAGCTTCCTCACATGAAAGAATCCAAAGTCCTTGACAGGATTCAAACCCTCAGTGGTGAGGTATAAGTGGTTATGCATAATCTTGTATGAATAAGATGCTGAAGCATCAAAGAAGCAGTTACAGTTACCTAATATTCTTCAGAACCTTATGTACATAAATTATGCAAACCACTAGGTATTTCAGCCTGAACGACAATAACCCAATCAACCAAAAACCTTTTAAAAGTCTCAAGTTTCAAGCAAGGCATTACCATAGATAATGAGTCAAAAAATGAAGGTCCTATAAAAAAGTAGTAAAATCTAATTTAGCCTCAATGTCATTTAACCCTAGTGACCTCAAATACCACATAATAAGTAGCTGTCACACCTAGTAAAAGGTATCATGGTTATAGTCAATGCCTGATGAGATACCTACATATGAAATACAGTGTAACTTCCGAATTCCGGAACTTCTGAAATCCGGAAACTTCTAAAAACCGAACATTTTTTTCCGTCCCGATTTTTTCCCTTCTATTTTCTATTAAGATAATACTTCTGAATTCCGGAACTTCTAAATTCTGAATTCCGGACGATATTTTCGTAAAATTAGAGTCAAATCAATGCAATTTTACCTCCAAAAACCGGAAATATCCAAAGGTGTGAAATACATTGTAAAACGAGAATTTTTACCCTGCAGGAAGATTTAATCTCCCTATCGATTGTTTACTTAAATTAGCGGTGATAGTGTAATTTGACACGCGTCAAAATCACAAACTGTGAAATGGTATGTTTCAAGTAATGCGGTTAATCAAAGTAATTTACGGCGGTCAGTTAATTGGAAGTGTTTATTAGCGATTAAATGACAATTAATTGGACAATGTATGCATCAAACGTCTTTAGGGATTTTATTGCATTTTATGTAATAATTAATTAACTAGCATTTGCAGGTAAGATAAAAATGTATTCTTTTCATGCACATCTTTATCTTGATTAAAAAAATCATATATGATACTACAGTAATGGCCACATCTTCCTTGACATTTAGTGATATAAAGTGGCTTAGTCTTTTCCACATTATCATAAACCTCTGAATTCCGGAAACCTCTGAAATCCGAACTTTTTTACAAGTCCCATGGGTGTTCGGTTTTCGGAAGTTACACTGTATCTAAGATAAATGTCAGTAAATAAATGGAGGCATTACATCCACCAGAAACAATAAAAGTTTCAAAACAAAAAGAATATTGGAAAAATAAATGTAAATGCATCAATAAATATTTTGCGAACACAACAGTTTATTATATCTGTAACATGTGATAAAAGACTACTACAGCTTATCTTCTTGTGATTGAGAAATCTTTTAAAGAACACCTTTTTTTCCATTTCTCAAGGATACAGTCAGTCACCTATATCTATAACCTATGTAAGCTTCTTATCCTGTATAATATTGTATATTTTTTATGTTAATTTTTTTATACTGGCAACAGGCAAACAAGAGAATATCAACCTATTCCTGTAACATTTTATCCTCAAACTGTATAATATTGTTTACTTTTTTATGTTAATTTTTTTATACTGGCAACAGACATTGACATAAATTTTTTATACTGGCAATAAGTAAACAAGATTGATCATTGCCAAATTTTATAAAGAGGTCTCCTTCACCTACTTTCTATGCACCAGTGTTTGTTTTATACGAATATTGTGTAAAGATCCTCTCACAAAATATTACTATCAATGCATGTATTGCGCACTTACAAATATTTTTGCCCTCTTCAGAAAAAAAAGGCCACATTTTTTTTTACAAGTAAGAATGTTAACAAATTACCCATCATTTTCTGCTAGAGCTAGTCGATCAGCATCAGGGTCGTTTGCAAGTATAACTTTACTACCAGCATTGTCAGCAGTTTTCATAGATAACACCTGATAATTACAGCATAATTTATTACCGTAAAATACCATATACATGTATTTATTACCGTAAATACTATAATATAAATGATTGGGTATTCATTTTAATAGATCATTCCATTATTATAAGATATCGCTATTAGATATTATTCCATGTAATTCCTGTAACAAATATTCATTGAAAGGGTTTAAATTGATAGTTTGTGTAGTTAATACTTGTTAAAATATGAGACATGGAGCAAATGTATAATTATATTGTTATTGCATCTAAATGACAATCTTTGAAACCCACAATAAAAGTCTTTCAGTATAGGTAAAAAATAACTATACAAAATTTTATGGTGATGCTAAAAGGGTAAATTTTCATCATTAAACGTGTAAGAAATCATTCAATGACAGTTGATAATCTTATCTTCTAAAACGGTAGTCCAACTGTTAAGGTGTCTGCCTCTCAATTAAAAGGTTTTGGGTTCAAGCAATACATGATTCTTCATCTCACACCAGAAACTTGTTAGTCTCAAAAGCGGACAGGAATGCAAGTTGTCTCTGTTGTATACAATTAAACTAACAATAAATAAATTTAATCTTTGGCAGTTAGCTTATTTCAGATGGATAATAAACACTGAAGTTTCACATATTCAAAATATAAACCACTCAGATATTCAGCCTGATAATTAATGCCTATGTATGCAGTGTAGGGCACATTTGTTAATGAGATAAACTTTAAAAAACAAGCAATTATCATAGTATTGCAAGCAATCCATAAGTCCCCTACCGGTAAGAGCCCAAGCAACATTCTGAAGGGCCATTGGCCATTCACTTATGTCTCTATTTTAAGTAAATTTGTTGAAAAAGTTCTTTAAAAGTGATCACAGTGAACAGTTTTTATGTACAGACAGACAGACGGACTGAAGGACACTCTAAAGTTATTTTTTAAACATCCCTGTTATAAAATATAACATTTTTAAAAGCAAAATTTAACAAGAGCCACCGCCGGGCGGGGGCAACGCTCGACTTTTTACTTTTTCTAAACGCAAACATAGAAAGGTTTGAACATATATTAACGTTTCCTTTTTATAAATTTAGTTTGTCTGTCTTGTCACATTAGTTTTCTTTATATATTTTGTATATATATGAATAGAAACATTAAGCATATTTCTAAAAATAGCAACAGTACGCAATTTCTTAAAATAGCAACATGACGCAATTTCTCAATATAGAAAAAATGACGCAATTTCTAAAAATACAAAAAAATGACATAATTTCTAAAAATAAAAAAGTGATGCAATTTCTAAAAATAGCAACAATGATGCAATTTCTAAAAATAGAAAAATTGACGCAATTTCTAAAAATAGAAAAAATGAAGCAATTTCTAAAAAAAGAAAAAAATGACGCAATTTCTAGATATACTAAAATAGAAATTATGACGCAATATCTAAAAATAGAAATTATGACGCAATTTCTAAAAGTAAAAAAATGACGCAATTTCTAAAAATAGCACCAATGACGCAATTTCTAAAAATAGAAATTATGACGCAATTCTAAAAATAGAAATTATGACGCAATTTCTAAAAAATGATGCAATTTCTAAAAATAGCACCAATGACGCAATTTCAAAAAATAGAAAAAATGACGCAATTTCTAAAAATAGAAATTATGACGCAATTTCTAAAAATAGAAAAAATGACGCAATTTCTAAAAATAGCACCAATGACGCAATTTCTAAAAATAGAAATTATGACGCAATTTCTAAAAATAGAAAAAATGACGCAATTTCTAAAAATAGCACCAATGACGCAATTTCTAAAAATAGAAATTATGACGCAATTTCTAAAAATAGAAAAAATGACGCAATTTCTAAAAATAGAAAAAATGACGCAATTTCTAAAAATAGAAATTATGACGCAATTTTCTAAAAATAGAAATTATGACGCAATTTCTAAAAATAGAAAAAATGACACAATCTCTAAAAAATTAGAAACAATGACGCATTTTCTAAAAATAGCAACAATGACGCAAATTCTAAAAATAGCACCAATGATGCAATTTCTAAAAACAGAAATTATGACGCAATTTCTAAAAATAGCAAAAATGATGCAATCTCTAAAAATACTAAAAATAGAAATTATGACGCAATTTCTAAAAATAGAAAAAATGACGCAATATCTAAAAATAGCACAATGACGCAATTTCTAAAAAAAGAATTACGACGCAATTTATAAAAATAGAAATTATGACACAGTTTCTAAAAATAGCACCAATGATGCAATTTCTAAAAATAGAAATTATGACGCAATTTTCTAAAAATAGAAAAAATGATGCAATCTCTAAAAATACTAAAAATAGAAATTATGACGCAATTTCTAAAAATAGAAAAAATGACGCAATATCTAAAAATAGCACCAATGACGCAATTTCTAAAAAATAGAAATTATGACGCAATTTCTAAAAATAGAAATTATGACACAATTTCTAAAAATAGAAAAAATGATGCAATCTCTAAAAATACTAAAAATAGAAATTATGACGCAATATCTAAAAATAGAAAAAAATGATGCAATTTCTAAAAATAGAAATTATGATGCAATTTCTAAAAAATAGAAAAAATGATGCAATCTCTAAAAATAGAAACAATGACGCATTTCTATAAAAAAAACCCAAAAAAAACAATGACCCAATTTCTCTAAATAGAAACAATGACGCAATTCTATAAATAGAAACAATGACGCAATTCTATAAATAGAAACAATGACACAATTTTAGTTATTGTTGTTGTTGTTGTAAATATATATATATAGACACACACACACCAATAAAATATTTAAATATGGTCATTTACTGCACAAATCTGAGAAAATTCAGTAATTTAACCTTCAAGGTCAAGGTCATTTAAGAGCCCAAGCAAAGTTGGGTTTGATAAACAACAAGGTCTGGTCCTTAAGAATGTTCTCTAATAATATGAAGTTGATCCCTTCAATAATAGCAAAGTTACAGTCAGTGACCGCCAAAACAATGAAAATTTCAATAATTTGACCTTCAAAGACAATGTCATTAATGTGTGAAGGTCAAGGTCTTCCGGTATATCTTTAACAGTAATCTTTGAAGATTATTATGTTCAAGTTTCAGGACAATCCATTCAAAAATAAACAAACTTACAGCCAATAAAAGCCAAAAAAAAATGAAAAATTTCAATAATTTGACCTTCAAAGTCAAGGTCATTTATGAGTGAAGGTCAAGGTCTGGCTGGTTATTTTTAAGGGATATCCTTAAAGATTATTATGTTCTAGTTTGAAGACAATCCATTCAAAAAATAACAAAGTTACAGCCAATAACAGCATGAACAAGCAAAAATTGGACTTTTAACCTTGAAGGTCAAGGTCATTTATGGATGAAGGTCAAGGTTAGTGTGGTCTACTGAAAGGTCTTGTCCCAAGGGTTGTTGTGGCCAAGTATGAAGACAATACACAAAGAAATAAAAAAGTTATGATCCAGGTACAAGTTTTCGGACGGCAACGGCAACGGCAACGGCAACGGCAACGCCGACCTGACTGTAGCAATACCTCTATTTTTTTTTCAAAAAAAAAAGTCGAGCTAAAAATGGGTCAAAGACAGAAAAGGCCGGGTTGCATATGTATACAAAATATCATGAGGCTGTGATGTTACAGAAAAATTTTTCAATTGACCTATTAATGTCGAAAATTTAATTCAGTAGGTAAACAGGAAGTGGATTAGCTACACACCTAATTCGAATCCCACAGTATGGGACCATGTGTTAATGCTGTATGCCAAATATCAAGAGGCTGTGATAAGTAGTTGCTGAGAAAAACTGTTACGAAAATTTCCTACCATTGACCATTAATGTCAAAAAATCTAACTAATTTAACTAAGTGGATAAACAGGAAGTGGATGAGCGACAGACCTGAAATCAAATCCCACGGTATGGGACCATGTGTCAATGCTGTATGCCAAATATCAAGAGGCTGTGATAAGTAGTTGCTGAGAAAACTGTTACGAAAATTTCCTACCATTGACCATTAATGTCAAAAAATCTAACTAATTTAATTAAGTGGATAAACAGGAAGTGGATGAGCGACAGACCTGAAATCAAATCCAACGGTATGGGACAATGTGTCAATGCTGTATGCCAAATATCAAGAGACTGTGATAAGTAGTTGCTGAGAAAACTGTTACATAAATTTCCTAGCATTGACCATTAATGTCGAAAAATCTAACTAATTTAACTAAGTGGATAAACAGGAAGTGGATGAGCGACAGACCTGAAATCAAATCCCACAGTATGGGACCATGTGTCAATGCTTTATGCCAAATATCAAGAGGCTGTGATAAGTAGTTGCTGAGAAAACTGTTACGAAAATTTCCTACCATTGACCATTAATGTCAAAAAATCTAACTAATTTAACTAAGTGAATAAACAGGAAGTGGATGAGCGACAGACCTGAAATCAAATCCCACGGTATGGGACCATGTGTCAATGCTGTATGCCAAATATCAAGAGACTGTTGATAAGTAGTTGCTGAGAAAACTGTTACGAAAATTTCCTACCATTGACCATTAATGTCGAAAAATCTAACTAATTTAACTAAGTGGATAAACAGGAAGTGGATGAGCGACAGACCTGATATCAAATCCCACGGTATGGGACCATGTGTCAATGCTGTATGCCAAAATATCAAGAGACTGTGATAAGTAGTTGCTGAGAAAACTGTTACATAAATTTCCTAGCATTGACCATTAATGTCGAAAAATCTAACTAATTTAACTAAGTGGATAAACAGGAAGTGGATGAGCGACAGACCTGAAATCAAATCCCACGGTATGGGACAATGTGTCAATGCTGTATGCCAATATCAAGAGGCTGTGATAAGTAGTTGCTGAAAAAAACTGTTACGAAAATTTCCTACCAATGACCAGTGATGTCAAAAATTTAACTAAGTCGCTAAACAGGAAGTGGATGAGCGACAGACCTGAAATCAAATCCTACGGTATGGGACCATGTGTCAATGCTGTATGCCAAATATCAAGAGACTGTGATAAGTAGTTGCTGAGAAAACTGTTACGAAAATTTCCTACCATTGACCATTAATGTCAAAACATCTAACTAATTTAACTAAGTGGATAAACAGGAAGTGGATGAGCGACAGACCTGAAATCAAATCCCACGGTATGGGACCATGTGTCAATGCTGTATGCCAAATATCAAGAGGCTGTGATAAGTAGTTGCTGAGAAACTGTTACGAAAATTTCCTACCATTGACCATTAATGTCGAAAAATCTAACTAATTTAACTAAGTGGATAAACAGGAAGTGGATGAGCCACAGACCTGAAATCAAATCCCACGGTATGGGACCATGTGTCAATGCTGTATGCCAAATATCAAGAGGCTGTGATAAGTAGTTGCTGAGAAAACTGTTACGAAAATTTCCTACCATTGACCATTAATGTCAAAAAATCTAACTAATTTAACTAAGTGGATAAACAGGAAGTGGATGAGCGACAGACCTGAAATCAAATCCCACAGTATGGGACCATGTGTCAATGCTGTATGCCAAATATCAAGAGGCTGTGATAAGTAGTTGCTGAAAAAACTGTTACGAAAGTTTTTTTTCCCGCCCGCCCGCCGCCCGGACGCGCCGCCCGCCCGCCGCCCAACATTCACCATACTATAACCCGGATTTGCACCAGTGCAACCCGGCCAAAAAAAAGGAGATAACAATGTCATACATGATGTGAGTGTAACAAAGAACAACAAGATATGTTTGTAAAACATGTATGCCCCCTATCAGCAGCCAATTAGTCATGTGATAAGGTTATTATGCATGACTTCTGACCCAGTGATCAAACAATTAATAAGGGTTATAAAGTATCTACTGGTCATGACCTTGACCTTTGACCCCTTGACCCAAAACTCAATAGGGGTCATCTGCTGGTCACGACCAATCATCATACAAAGTTTGAAGTTCCTAGGCCTAGGCGTTTTAGTAAATTGATCAGAAACCGTTTTTACCTACAAGGTCAATGTGACCTTGACCTTTGACCCCTTGACCCCAAAATCAATAGGGGTCATCTGCTGGTCATGACCAATCACCATGCCAAGTTTGAAGTTTCTAGGCCAAAGCGTTCTTTAGTTATTGATCAGAAACCGTTTTTACTTACAAGGTCATTGTGACCTTGACCTTTGACCCCTTGATCCCAAAATCAATAGGAGTAATCTGCTGGTCATGACAAATCACCATACCAAGTTTTGAAGTTCCTAGGCCTAAGCGTTCTTGAGTTATTGATCAGAAACCGTTTTTACTTAAAAGGTCAATGTGACCTTGACCTTTGACCCCTTCACCTAAAACTCAAAAGGGGTCATCTGCTGGTCATGACCAATCATCACACAAAGTTTGAAGTTCCTAGGCCTAAGCGTTTTTAGTTAATTGATCGGAAACCGTTTTTACCTACAAGGTCAATGTGACCTTGACCTTTGACCCCTTGATCCCAAAATCAATAGGTCATCTGCTGGTCATGACCAATCACCATACCAAGTTTGAAGTTCCTAGGCATAAGGGTTCTTAAGTTATTGATCGGAAAGCATTTTTACCTACAAGGTCAATGTGACCTTGCCCTTTAACCCCTTAACCCCAAAATCAATAGGGGTCATCTGCTGGTCATGACCAATCACCATACCAAGTTTGAAGTTCCTAGGCCTAAGGGTTCTTTAGTTATTGATCGGAAACCGTTTTTACCTAAGAGGTCAATGTGACCTTGACCTTTGACCCCTAGACCCCAAAATCAATAGGGGTCATCTGCTGATCATGACCAATCACCATCTCAAGTTTGAAGTCCCTAGGCCTAAGGGTTCTTTCATTATTGATCGGAAACCGTTTTTACCTACAAGGTCAATGTGACCTTGACCTTTGACCCTTAACACCAAAATCAATAGGGGTCATCTGATTGGTCATAACCAATCACCATACCAAGTTTGAAGTTCCTAGGCCTAAGGGTTCTTTTGTTATTGATCAGAAACCGTTTATAATTAAAAGGTCAATGTGACCTTGACCTTTGACCCCTTGATCCTAAAATCAATAGGGGTCATCTACTGATCATGACCAATCACCATACCAAGTTTGAAGTTCCTAGGCCTTAAGGTTCTTTAGTTATTGATCGGAAACCGTTTTTGCTTTCAAGGTCAATGTGACCTTGACCTTTGACACCTTGACCCCAAAATCAATAGGGGTCATCTACCGGTCATGACCAATCACCATACCAAGTTTGAAGTTCCTAGGGCTTAAGGTTCTTTAGTTATTGATCGGAAACCGTTTTTGCTTTCAAGGTCAATGTGACCTTGACCTTTGACCCCTTGACCCCAAAATCAATAGGGGTCATCTACTGGTCATGACCAATCACCATACCAAGTTTGAAGTTCCTAGGCCTTAAGGTTCTTTAGTTATTGATCGGAAACCGTTTTTGCTTTCAAGGTCAATTGACCTTGACCTTTGACCCCTTGACCCCAAAATCAATAGGGGTCATCTACTGGTCATGACCAATCACCATACCAAGTTTGAAGTTCCTAGGCCTTAAGGTTCTTTAGTTATTGATCGGAAACCGTTTTTGCTTTCAAGGTCAATGTGACCTTGACCTTTGACCCCTTGACCCCAAAATCAATAGGAGTCATCTACTGGTCATGACCAATCACCATACCAAGTTTGAAGTTCCTAGGCCTAAGGGTTCTTTAGTTATCACTCGGAAACCATTTGGTCTACGGACCGACGGACCGACGGACCGACAAGTGCAAAGCAATATACCCCCTTTTTTTCAAAATGGGGGCATAATTAGTAATGAAGGTATGAATATTGAATGTTTATTTTGAATTTGAAGTAAAATGAAAGTTAAAAGAACGAATAGGAAAAATTAAAAGTTTAAGGAGGAGATAATTCTGGAAATATGGATGCTAGATTTATAAACCTTGTCATATTATTATGATGTGGGAGTTTGAAGAAAATCCTATCATGATTTAAGAAGTTGGAAGTAAAAATTACTAATTTCTCAAAAAAAAGTCTAAGTTCAAAAGGGGCATAATTCTGGAAAAATAGTCTTGCTAGAGTATTGAACACTCACAAATGTTGAGTGATAATAAGAAATTTATTATGAAGTTTGATGTAGATACGTTTTCAGAAAAAAAGAAGTTATTAAAAAAAAAAACAACAATGTTTTTTTTCATGAAAATTTTAAGTTCAAGGGAGGTAATTCTGATAAATTTTGTGCTAGAGTTGTAAACTTTGTCACATATTGATGTGGTTGATGACTAGCAACTTACATTTAAAGTTTGAAGAAAATACCTTAAGAAATAAAGAACTTTATAATAGTGAAAAAACTTAAAAACTAGAATTAGAAATCTTGAAATTCAGTCTATTTGTTGCCATAGCAACCAGAATTTTCAAAACAGGAAGATAAGAAAAGGATGTGCATAATTTCCATACTGCCATCTACCCATATGTCAAGTTTCATAAAAATATTTTCAGTACTTTTTGCGTTATCACTGGATCCAGGTTATGTGTAAAATTTGCCATATTTTCAGTCTATTTGTTGCCATAGCAACAAGAATTTTCAGCATAGGAAAAAAAGAAAAAAACGTGCATAATCTCCATACTGCCATCTATCCATTTATCAAGTTTCATAAAAATATTTTTCAGTACTTTTTGCGTTATCACGGGATCCAGGTTATGTGTAAAATTTGCCATATTTTCAGTCTATTTGTTGCCATAGCAACCAGAATTTTCAACATAGGAAGAAAAAAAAAAGACGTGCATAATCTCCATACTGCCATCTATCCATATATCAAGTTTCATTAAAATATTTTCAGTACTTTTTGCGTTATCGCGGGATCCAGTTTTGTGGACGGACGGACTGACGGACGGACAGACGGACGGACAGACGGACGGAGGGTAAACCTAAAGTCCCCTCCGGTAAACCGGTAGGGGACTAAAAACAATCATATTTACCAGGGCCCCTTTTCCTTCTTCTGGATTGGGGTATTTTACTGTTGGGAAGTCAGGATCTGGTAGTATCTAAAAATATGCATATTATATATTTTTAGTAATAATATCCAAAACAAACTTTCATACATTTCCATTGTGGAAGCGCACTTAACCTACCATTTCCAGTATTTTATCAAACCCTGTTCTGGATAGAATTGTTATATTCTTCTAACATGTACTTTAACAATGGAATTACACAAACTACAACAAAAGTACAGCTGATAAACTTGTTTGTACTTAAGCTAGGTTGGCTACTTAGTGACAGCAAAATCACTAAATCTTATTTTATCCTCAAGTCTTATAGGAACATATAGTGCCCTTTTGTGCACTATATTTCAGTTGAACTGACATCACTATGCAACAATAAATTTCCCTATAATAGCTTTAAGGTTTATACAAATGTTGTTTTATTTCGATTGTGTATGAAGCTTAAAGCTTAAAGACACTCTCAAATCCATTCCTGTAATGAGCCAGTAATGAGCAATGAGTGTTAAGTTTCTTGCTCAAAGAATCAACCGCTCGCTCCTGACAGAGTTTGAAACCAAGCAGACAGCAACCCTTAGATTACTAGTCCAATACACAAACCACTTGGCCAAGTTAGCTTTAACGACTATCTTCCAGACAGCAGGATTCTGTCTTACCTCAGTAATGGTTTGTTTGTTTGTTTGTTTCATTTTAACGCCTTTTTCCAACAGTATTTCAGTCATATAGGTGGGTAGTTTCCTAACCATCGTTCCTGAAGAGTTACACCAGTACTAGACTACCTTCCTCCGCGCTAAACTACCAAAGCATCTCCCGGGGATCGAACCCACGCCAGAGAGGTTACTGGATTAGAAATCATCGACTCTAACCCCTCGACCACGAAGGCGGTCCTCAGTAATGGTGAAAATGGTTTTGGTGGCCAACTGGATACAGTGATCAAAGGTTTGAGCACTACTCTGTCTAGTTAAAAGCATTTTTGCTAACATTATAACTGTACCAACTTTTGCCAAACTTGTGTTTAAACTTAGGCGAAAATTATTTGAAGTAAGAGTTCTTAATCACATGCATGCTCCAAATAGATAAACAATTTATAAAACAAACAAGGATGATTTTTACCTGTTCTTGCACTGGAATCAGTGGAGGAAATCCAAACTGTTGCACGGACTTATCCGAGAAAATATACCCGACTCCGTGCATGGCTGTGTATGTAAACTTTACATTGGACTGACCATTCTCTGCCCTATCATTTGAAAATAGTATACATGCAAGATTAATCCTCTGTTCGTTATTTGCTTTGGTTTTACATAGCACCAACACAGTTTAGGTCATATGGCATCTGTCCAACTTTACTGTTGGAGGAAGACCTTAGGTGCATTTCTGTGCATTATTTCAGGCATGCACAGGCACCATAGTAGAACCACCGACGTTCCATATTAAGCTATTGGGATTGTTTCCTCACATGAAAGATTCCAAAGTCCCTGTTGGGCTTCGAGCCCACAGTGTTGAAGGGCAAACTGTGGTTTGGAGTTAATGACCTCTGATTAATAAATTAACCACTCAGCCACTGAGGCCCCTTTGTTATGTTCATATTTTTATGGAAATACAGAAAGAAAATGACAAGGTTATTCACCAAAAGTTTATTGTATTTACCAAAAGTTTATCATAATAACCAACAATCATCATCATGCGTCATCTTAGTGCAATAACTTATACACTCCTATAAAATTTAGAAGAACATATTCCATTACTGCACTAAAGTGACACATGGTAAATTACAGAAGGTTTAGGTAACTAACTAACCATGATCCCAGTAAATTACAAAAAGTTTACCTAAATGACCAAAAGTCATGGTAAATCACAAAAAGTTTAACTAAATAAGCAAAAGTATGACAGCAAATGTCATTAACTAACTTGTAATAGCAAAGTTTTTTCACATCTTCCTGATATTTGGTGTGTATATCATCATACGGATCTATTCTCAGAGGACTGGTGTCTGTAAAGTCGACATCCCACGAGTTTGGCCATGGCTCGAGATTCTCAATTATACATTTAGATATGTGCTTATCAACTGGGGACACTATCTGTAACAAGATCATACAAAACGAAAATTATTTCATCAAGTTTTAGACAAAAAAGAATGATGGAAATTCAGAGTGTGGCCAACCGTTTTCAATAAGTTTGCTGTTACAAAATAAATTCCTAACTATTTCCTGAAGGTAAGGTTGTGGCCAGGTTACAACTGGCTACTGTGCAGTATCATGTCAATTATAAAATACAAGTAACTTGTATTTTTCAGGGCATGAAAAGCTATTTTCTTTACTTTGAATAATCTACAACCTCTCAACTTTAGACACATTTCATCACAACAATGGGTTGAAAAGTGAAATTAATAAAATGTTATTTTAATGGAGTGATATGGTTAACTTTTATCACCAATGAGTAGTTTAAGCATCATGAAACCAGAAATAGTCAATTATTAAACTGTGTGGCATTACATTAAGTATTGAATTGAATATAAACATATTATTGAGACTTACTTGTGCTCCATTTGACCAATATACCTGAAAATAAATGAGTCTGATATATAAAAATAATCAGATTACAATGTATAATAATTTTAATGTATTTTCATGATTGCCCTATAATAAAATTATGAAGAAAACTTTATATAATCTTTATATAAAATAGTTGTCCTTTAGATTTATTAAATATTATCATGTGTTTAAGTTACTAGTTATTTCAATGTGCATTTATGCACAATGCCACACTAGCAGAACTGTGGGGGAAAAATACACCTCAAAAACAACAACAACCGAGCTAATTAAACAAGAGGGCCATGATGGCCCTGAGGTCGCTCACCTGTATATAGGCCCCCGGAGCGAGGCCAGTTTAAACCCAAGGGCTTTTATTTGAACAAACTTGGAAGACACCCATTAGAAGATGTTTCATGATGTTAAGTTTTTACTATACATATATAATGAAAAACAATGACCTCCTCCACCCCCACCTCCCCCCCGGCAGGGCTTATTTTAACCCAAGGGCTTTTATTTGAACAAACTTGGTAGACACCTATAAGAAGATGTTTCATGCTTAACATCTAAGCTCTAGCTCATTGGGTTTTTTAAGAGAAGATTTTTTAATTTTTTACTATACACACATAGTTAAAAACAATGACACCCCTGGGGTGGGGCCAGTTTTGACCCCAGGGCTTTTATTTGTACAAACTTTGTAGACACTTAGTAGAAGATGTTTCATGCTTAATATCTAAACAGTAGCTATTTGGGTTTTTTCAAAGAAGATTTTTAAGTTTTTACTATACACATATAAGGAAAATCAATGACCCCGGGGCGGGGCCAACTTTGACCCTAGGGCTTTTATTTGAACAAACTTTGTAGACACTCACTAGAAGATGTTTCATGCCTAATATCTAAACTGTAGCTATTTTCGTTTTTTCAAAGAAATTTTTTTAAGTTTTTGCTATACACATATAAGGAAAATCAATGACCCCCGGGGCGGGGCCAATATTGACCCCAGGGCTTTTATTTGAACAAACTTGGTAGACACTCATTAGAACATGTTTCATGCTAAATATCTTAGCTCTAGCTCTTTGAGTTCTTTAAAAGAAGATTTCTTAAGTTTTTACTATATGCATATAAGGGAAAACCAATGACCCCCTGGAGCGGGGCCAATTTTGACCCCAGGGCATTTATTTGAACAAACTTGGTAGACACTCACTAGAAGATGTTTTATGCCAAATATCTAAGCTCTAGCTCTTTGGGTTTTTTAAAAGAAGATATTTAAAGTTTTTTCTTTCGGTTGCCATGGCAACCAGAGTTCTGCATGGAATTAAATTCTTTGAACAATTTTTAAAGGTGACCACCAAAGGAACATTCCTGTGAAGTTTGGATGAAAATGGCTTGGTGGTTTATGAGGAGATGTCATTTAAAGTAAAAGTTTACGGACGGACGACGGACACCGGACGAAAAGCGATCACAAAAGCTCACCCTGTCATTTTGTGACAAGTGAGCTAATAAAACAATACCCCCATCAAATATTTCATTTTCAAGCACTTAAATGTCACAAAATACTTGGGATATTCTTAATATATCAGACAACATTTCTGTAACAATTTTTATCAAAGGAAAAATCCAACTGTTCTCCTTGTCACTGAGGATCATATATTCTGTTTTGTTTTTTATCAAGGGGCAATAACTCTTGAAAAACTTGACAAATCTGCTGTAAAATCAGTTATATTTGTGAAATCAACATTTCCAACTAACTGGTGGGGTAAAATATTCTTAAAATTGCTATGCTATCCTGTTAAATTTACATGATACCGTAATATTCAAAAACATTTAAGTTAAAATCTGCAATTTGTGAAATTAGCAAAATTTAATATCTCACAAATATTTTATAGTATGTGGCACATCCACAGTTATTAACTTTAACAATATATTTTCCCTAAACTAATATAATGCTCAAGCTTACAGGCAAACTGAATTTCATCAAAATATATCAAGTGAATATTAAAATTTGTACTATTGAAATGACATACAACATCTGAGTATTCACTCCTCTGACAAATTAACCAAGGGATAATTAATTTTTATTTCTAAAACAAATGTGTATTTGTAATTTTATCACAGTGTGATATTTACCTTATAACCATTATCTTCTTTAGGATTATGTGAGGCAGTTACCATAACACCACATGCACATTTATAATGTCTCGTACAGTATGCCTGGAAAAAAAAACAACAACAAATATTGTAAACATTTTGCTGCGTACATAACCCACTAACAGTATTATCTGTTTTCCAACAAGATGGGTATACTATACTTCTGGGATAAAGAATTCTTTTTGATTTCAAAACTAAAAATTGGGCAAGTCCATTTCTGAAATTCAACAGATTGTATGTGATTTATCCGACCAAGCTGTGGCAAATTTAATCAACAATTAGGTAGACTAAATAAAACAAATGATATATATGACTAAACTCACTGACCCTAATGAAATGACATTTCAATGAAGCCTTAAATAAACAATACAAAGAACTATGCATAAACAGTTACATCGGGGAATTAAATTCTAGAAAAAGCTCTTTTTAAATTCAAAAATTATAAAAAAAATTTTAAAATTTTTAAAAATTTTTCCACCTGCATGTAGGAATATTGTAGCTGTCAGTTGAGCAAATCTGAAAATAAACAAATTTGTTTGTAATAACAATGTACATTGTATAAACATTCACTAAAAACATTTAATTTCTCTTAAATAAGGCATCTAAATGGCTAAGATGTTAACCTTTTTTTCATAACTGCATGAGTTTAATCAAGATGGACACAATTTCACCTCTATATGAATAACATTGTTAACTGGCAAATTAATCAGGTTATGGGAAAAAAAATATTTCAGAAATATTCATTCAACAGGACAGAAAAAATTTGGTGGAAACATTTTTAGGAGATATGCTGCAGAAAATATGAGCCGTGTCATGACAAAACCAACATAATGGGTTTGCGACCAGCATGGATCCAGACCAACCTGCCCATCCACGCAGTCTGATCAGGATCCATGCTGTTCGCTAACAGTTTCTCTACTTGTAATAGGGTTTGTAAGCCAACAGCATGGATCCTGATCAGACTGTGCAGATGCACAGGCTAGTCTCACTCAGGATCCATGCTGGTAGCAAACCCATTATGTTGGTTTTGTCATGACAAAGGCTCATTATACCTACCTCTTACTGTTATATCTTCCATCAAACCCAACACAAACACCCATTTCTTTTGCCTCAGGAAAGCTTGACAATGTCTGCTTAAAAAGACCCTGAGATGACAAGAAAAATAAAATTTGATTATAATATTAGCCCATAACCTGATGAACTTTCAATCCTTTGACTATGGATTGTCAGTCCATGGAAAGTTTAAGGGATATTGATATTGAAATACATGCAGCAAGAGCACTGAATGGGGTGTTAATGCTCATCTGTTAAAGGCCCATTTTACCCAGAAACACTTCCATATTTATTTCCCTAGAGCTCTTTATTTTTTATCTTTATTATGTTACAGTTTTCAAAAAGTTACTAATTTCTAGCATATAACATTTTCAGAAACAATTATAAACATTATTAATTTCATATCTTTCCTTTCAAAGGAATGAAATACTTTTCTGTCTCCGGAGCATAATGTGCCTTTAAAAAGGGGTATTACTTCAAAAATATAGCTTTCAGAATCATACCACTTGTTTTACATCTGCATCTTGTCATGATGAGCAAGACTATGCCAAGTTTCATGATGATATCTTTTCAAAATATTTTGATAATGAACTACAATAACGTTTTTGCAACATGACAGTGATGGCCACAACCATGAAGACAATGTGCAGCTATTGTAATAGATCAACATTTCCTTCAAAACAATCAAGCTAAAAATCAAGCTTCAAACAATATAGAGCCTGGTCAGACTGCATGGAAGTGCAGGCTGGCCAGGCTCTATAGTGATGGCAAAGGTTTATCGCTTTCAGTTCAAGCTAAAAAGCTACTAAAACACTGTGTCATACTATCTTTTTTACCTGTATTATTTTATTTCTTGTAATTAACAAACATGTTTCCTATAAATAACAAACATACATATATGTCTTTTACAATAATACATATAAAATTTTATTGCAGCAGCTCAGTTAATTACATCTATGACTTTTTTGTACTATACTTCAATATATGCTGCTTGGTTCATATGTATAATTATGAAATTTATGAAATGCAGGAGCAACACCTTTTAAGAATTAAAAAAGTGTTTTAATTGTTGCTGTGAAATGTTGCTCTACATTTATAGTGAATTACTCCTCTGGAAAAAATTGATATTGTTGTAAAGAGATCATTGCTGCATGGAGGGAGACTCAGTTCAGGGGTTGTACTCTATCAAAACATTTCTAAAGCATACTGACATTTAAAATACACATTTAATGCATATTTTAAACTTTAATTTATTGTTTGCATATTTTTGGCTGTTGGAATGCAAATATGTTAAATGTTATGCCTGTATGAAAAAAAAATAACATCATGAATATAATATAACTTGCATTCATCATTCTACATTTAATTCTATAAAATATAAAAGGCATCAGCACCGACTAAAAACTGTTATGTTATTACATAGGATATTTTCACCGCCAGCAATTAGGTCAAATGAATGACAAGTTTGATAAGGAAAACATTTTGCTTTCGTATAAGATTTTTAATCAAAGTCATTGAAATTGATTAAGGGATTTCTTTCATTGATTAAAGGGTTTCTTTCATCTTTGTTTATTCTATGTCTCATAATAAATATTTACTTAACACTTTTTAGATATTTCTTTACAAGGTTTATTAATGCTACCATAACATACGATCTAGAAATAAACCAAACTGATACTGAAATTGAACCTGAAAAATTCACACAGATCGTGATAATTCATCTATCAAATACATGATAATCTCTGAGGAACAAATTTTTTATTTATGTTGCCCTAAACTTAAACTGAATTCTGATGAATTCAATAGATCATTAGCAATAAGCTTACATTAACTAATGGCAAAATAAAAGTTATGCCAAAGCAACTTAATTGTGTCAAAGGGTGAGAAAAATGTGCAGCCTGACGGGGACTCAAACCCAGGACCCTCAGAATGCCATTACGCAGATCAACTGCTATGTGGCTGCTTACATACCTTCTTCCCTAAATAGTGAACAGTTCTAAACCGTGACAATTGCATACAATTATGAATTATGTATTGTAATAATTATGCAAGCTCCAATTTTCCAAAGTTTATATTTAATACAAATATTTGAAGCATTTTATTGCAGTTCATTACCAATGGTAATAATGAATAATGGTTTGGTAGACTAAATCAATTTGAAATAGATCGATTAGTTTGTTTTAAAAACGTTTCTATTAACCATATATTCAAATCAAAGGTAAATAAATAAAGTTCATTTTTGTTATACCTCAATTGTGATACAAGTTTGAATCTTATTTTACCACTTCTGAACTAACCCAGTACTAGTGTGACCAGTGCTGGACTAACCCAGTACTAGTGTGACCAGTGCTGGACTAACCCAGTACTAGTGTGACCAGTGCTGGACTAACCCAGTACTAGTGTGACCAGTGCTGGACTAATCCAGTACTAGTGTGACCAGTGCTGGACTAACCCAGTACAGGTGTCATATAAATATACATGGTTGTAATTCCAGTATGGCTTGAACCCACAACTCTGTTGTTGAGAAGTAGAAATATAAATCAGTGAACAATTTCTCTACCCAGTGTCCCACAAGTCTATTTTAACAAATTGACAGATATACACAATTACAAATTTCTTTGCTTTTTCATACAAAAATAAATAATATATACTATGATATACAATTTTTTTTTTAAATTACTTTTTTATGAATTATAAAATTTTGTTTTGTTTGATTTAACTATGAAGTGAGTTAAATTTTATCTAAAATAAGCTGTCTTTATTTTGGGAATTTTGTATTCAACTTCTGGGACAATGTGGTCAGAAAGAACCATATAGATATCTTTAGGCATTTCTGATGTGACATCATTTCATCCTGATAAATGTGGATTATGTGACACAGAAATAATGTGACATCATGCATCATGTCATAGGGACAAATAAATAATAAGACATCATATCATGGTGACATAGAAACAATGTGATATCATATTAAACAAAACACTTATGTGATTAACACAAAATCATATAATTCTTTTAACAAGAGCCGCCAGTGGGACAGCATGCTTGAGTATATAGTAAACCAACAGCCATAATAATGAGGTATGAGTTTAAATAGCTCTACAATGCTCTCATTGAATAAGTGTGTTGAAATTTCAACCCATTCCATTCAGTAGTTTTGAGATAAAAAACTTGCATGCAAAAACTTAAGTGTGATGCTGACAATCACACATAGGCCTGGGCGAGTACAAAAGCTCTTCATATCGTTGGAGTAAAGCTATATATCATTTTGATAAACATAGTATATAATATATTTCTGTGATTAACATAGCATATAGTATGTCATTGTGATAAACAAAGTATATAGTATGTCATTGTGATAAACATAGTATTTATCACTGTGATAAACATAGCATATAGTTAGTCATTGTGATAAACAAAGTATATCATTTAGATAAATATAGTATATAATATATAACTGTGATAAACATAGCATACAGTATGTCATTGTGATAAACATAGTATTATAGTATATCATTTAGATAAACATAGTATATAATATATCACTGTGATAAACATAGCATATAGTATGTCATTGTGATAAACAAAGTATATCATTTAGATAAACATAGTATATATCACTGTGATAAACATAGCATATAGTATGTCATTGTGATAAGCATAGCATATGGGCGCCGTCATGACAATTTGTACCTTCGGACAAGTTTTTCAAACACCGGTTAAAAGTCCGCGAAATTGTTCGCAGTTTATGACGGCTTTTCAAGTACCTTGTTGTCGCTAGATCATGATTTTCCGTGTTTTGTAGGCGGAATTTAGACACCATGTCTGAGAAGAATGATTTTCAGGTATTTTTGTATCTTTTTATGATTTAAAAAACAAAAAATACAAAGATTTAAATAGCAAAACTAGATTTTTTAATTTTTTTTAAGATGTTGCGTCTGCTGTCAAATTTGACAGATGATTTGAGCGCTTCAGTTAAAAAATGAGTTTATTTATGGTGAAATCAAATGGGCCCTTTGTATTTTGTTACTGGCAGGAAAATACAAATTTTTGGCGTCCGTGTTGATTCTGTGTCACAACAATATAATTACCTTATAGACGAGGATGAATCAATTGGTATGTTAAGAATAAATAAATAAATAAATAAATAAATAAATAAATAAATAAATGAATAAATAATAATAAATATAATTAAATAAATAAGTAAATAAATAAGTAAATAAATAGATAAATAAATAAATAAATAAGTAAATAAATTTAGCTTTTTTTCTATCATTGTCTATAATAGAGATATTTTGCTTTTCAGTATTGTAAAATATTAATTTCATATAAACATATAATAAATAAAATGTCATTTTAAATGTGTGTTGTCGAAATATGAAATATACTTAGAATTAATGTAAATTAACAGGTGCTGATGGTACAGGAACTCACGGGCCAAACTCAGTTATAAGTATGCTACATCATTGCCTCGAAAACCAGGGATTTGGAGAGAAAGCTTGCGTCATGCACGCCGACAACTGTGGTTGTGAGTATTTTTCCGTATTTGTGTTTTTAATTAAATAATAGTATAGCATTGAACATTCCGTTTTATATTCAAAATGCTACATTTTACAAAGCATAATTTTTAATATATAAGTTTTAGTTCAAATGGTGAAATAAAAATATATTTTTTATTACAGCGCAGAATAAAAATCGCTTTATGTTAGCGTATGTGGCATGGCGAATTCATATGGGGCTCCATGATGAGATAACACTCCTGATGGAAATTCCTGGTCATACAAAGTAATTTATGTTTTTAAGTTTTATTTTATTTTATACTCGTATAATGCAAACTTATGTATTTTAGTTTATGACAGTCCTCTACAATAATTCTGTTCGGCACAAAACGAGCATTTGCTATTTTTTATGTGTTTAAATATGTATGTGCTTGCACACCAGCGTGCGTGTTTTAGACAATCTGGCCATTAGATTAAAATTAAAACACTGTCGAACAAATCGATTATTCCAGAACAAATCTACTTGCAATCATTATGTTCCTATATAAATAAAAATAAAATCAACATAAACTATAATAAGCATTTTTGATATATAGTTTTTTATTCGATTTCAGGTGTCTTGTGGATGGAGGATTTGGACATATCAAGAAGCTGTATAGGCGCACGGACTGCGAAAGTATTTCGCAGGTGGCATCTGTCGTGAGAAAGTCTGCTTCAAGCAATTTCCCCGTGCTCTTCCGCAAGGAGGATGGATGTCAGAATTGGACTTGGTATTCTATTACAAATATTTGAATTTCTAAAATTTACACCCCATTTAAATAAGTTTGTACAATAAAACAGCAAAACAAATTAATAGAGAGCTTAATTCGGCCTCGGCATAAATGCTGGCATATTACTTGTACGTGTATTAATACCTGCTTGTCATTGTAAAATATCAAGTAATTTATGACTGACATATTATTAACTACGTAATACATATATTACAGGTATG
The DNA here is from genome assembly GCF_026571515.1 of Ruditapes philippinarum. Taxonomy (NCBI): domain Eukaryota; kingdom Metazoa; phylum Mollusca; class Bivalvia; order Venerida; family Veneridae; genus Ruditapes; species Ruditapes philippinarum. The sequence goes on from NW_026865576.1 coordinate 45,295, forward strand.
ACTGGAAGACATTTCTGCCGCGTTTCTTTTTACCATTACGGGGTATACAGCGCTATCACGCTTTCCGTATTACGAAGGATGCTATATACGTGAAAGAACGCTCAACTGACGTAGAGCAGCGGGTCACAATCCTGAAGAGAAATGCTTCAGTACCAGCAGATATTCTCCCTGCAGTTTTGCTACCGGGTGGACTTTCCCGCGCAAGGCAGCAATATCTGTACAAGAATGTACGACCTTTTGTACGTCAGGCGTACCGTGATGTGACGTGCCCACCGTTACGGGAAGAATGACAATTTAGATTTGAATGTACAAATTTTTAATGTATACATGCATTATCTTTGACTGTGTGTTTAGTCCTTAGATTTGTTATCAATAAACTAGATATTATTTGATATAAGAATGATGTATATATTGCAAGTTTTAAAATTTCGTTAGTAATAAATTAACCAATATACTGGGCACATTAGTGCTGATCCGTTTATGTGATTTCTTCTGTTATCTTTTAATATTTATGAATTTGAAGTTTGTAACTTCATAGGACTGTAAAATAAATTCACGTGGAGTTACTGTCTTTATTGATTCTTACAAAATCCATTCTTAAAACAAAGCAATTCAGCAATAAACTACGACGTTCTTAAAAACGTTCAACGTTTAAACAAACGTCGTCGCCGACGTCGAAGCAACACATTGGTCTATGTACATAAAAATATATATCTTTGATATTTTTCAAGATTTTTTCGTCAAATAAAAAGTAAAATCATCTGTAATAATTGGTTTCTATGAAAATTATGAAACCAAAAAATCGAAGAAAATTGCCCGAAGGGTCATTTTGTCGTGACGGCGCTCATATAGTATATCATTTAGATAAACATAGTATATAATATATCATTGTGATAAACAGAATATCACCTACCTGGGTAGCCTGTATCACAGTTAAATCATTCATCATATTGTAACCAGCTCCCATCCTTGCTCGTAGCCCTTAAAAATAAATATATAACTTATTTAGAAATTTTTAGTAAAGCATGAGGACATAGTATTAAATTTGACCATATTTTCAATGCACTATAGTACAATAACAGGGCCAAGGAGAAATATTTTAAAGTTAACAGAATGGATATTTTACTTTACAAACATGCCCACGGGAAGAATGTTTAAATTCAAACTTCAGATCAAACTTCAGATCAAGGAGAAAGATAATTATATACATAGGTGAGATGTGCAAAACATATCCTCTTTATACATGTTATACCCAAGGCAAAATCTTGACATTGCATCATCATAGGTGACCTTGACCCTTGACCTGATGACCTGGTCACAAAGCCTCATGATGAACATTTGTGCCTAAAAAACTCAATTTATGTTATTTGAGAATTCCTCCATGCACACAGAAGATAATGGCATGGACAAGTTTGGATGCAAGCATGCACAGTTGATTGTAAAATAAGGTGGTCCTTACCAAAATCTGATGGTCTCAGACCAACGGACCACCATTTTTGTCAAGGCCTGTACCTCTGTGTTTGTACAGATGGACAGTTCAATTACTATATGCCCTGGGGCATAAAAATATTATTTTAAAAACTGCATAAAGCAAAAGACCATCTACAGAATCTTAATAAATTTGCTTTTTGTGTAACAGAATATGTAATACTTAACAATATGGGAATCGTAGACAAAATTTGCCCCTTTTTTTCTCAAAATAATTTGAAATTTCCTTACCTGAGGGCCCCTGGTCCCTTTAAGGTAATTAGGGCTCTTGGTAAAAAATTACAAGCCTGCACATACACAATAAACACAATGTCATACAGTTAAAAACAATTTAAATATTTTACTGACCTGCCGTTCCGAACTCCATACGTTGCAGTAGACGACATCCAAGTTCTTTTTCATTTCTACTCTTTACAAGTCCATCTATTTCAGCATTGTCTTTCTCATTCTGAAATATAAATTGGTTTAGAGCAGTTTTTTTACAGAGAATTATTGGCATTTGAATGCCTTTTCCCCAAACTATAGGCTCTTAAATCTTCAAAAACTGATTTAGTTCATATAGAGTTTATTTCAGTTTGATTGTGTTAGGAAGTTATAAGCTTACAGGCACACTCTCTAATCCATTCCATGAACAAACAAGTCCAAGCAATATGTGTAAGTTTCTTGCTAAAGGAAACAACGGCTTGACTTGGACGGGGTTTGAAGCCAGACGTCTAGCAATCCTTACATTATTAATCAGAGGCATTATCTATCAGTACTGTTAACCATCTGACAACAACACCAAACAAAGTAACGTTTTGATTTTTGAAATAATATGGTTAATTTATATTATATTATTGTAAATGTTTATAATTTTTAAATTTTATTTGACAATAACCACTTATAATAGTTCCAGTTTTGCAAAAATTACTTTGTTGTTCCAATAAATCTTCATAATGCATCTACATCCCAGCCAGGGATTCCACGTTCACTTTGAGATAGCTAACTTAAGGGAAGATGCCCCATCATGGAGGTTACATGCATACCATGGAACATATGTACAATTATTGGAGGCTAACAGTAATCATACAGGTAAATTGTTTGCTTTTGATTTAGTTAAAGCAGTTTTTGTAACATAAAGTTGAGGCCAACATAAACACATTTAAAAGTTTACCAAATGAAATAAGATCATCTCAGTCTGTCCTCCTTTATAACTGCGTGAGAATGACTGTGCTTGTTTGTTGAAAAAAAAAAGTTAAAACCAAAAAAAATTAACCAAGTGTCAGCATAATCTATGTGTCAGAGTTCAATCACTCCAACCAGTCTCTGAACAAATAGTTTACTCTGTCAGTTATTAGTTCTGTCAGCTGATAGTAGACTTAGAGTTTAAACAAAAATTAAACAAAGATAAGAAAGTCTTACTGACTTTATAAAAATAAGCAAACAAAAAATAAAATGGGTTGGGAGGGAGAGGCGAAAAAAGATCTGTATCAACCGATATGTGTCTAAGAACTGTAAAGACCGCGAAAAAATGACTGAATTTATAACAACGCGTAGGAATACAACTAAATCAGTGACCCGAAAAATACCAATACCTAAAAAATGACCCAACAGATTAACCAATAAAAATTTCTGTATTATATCGGTAATTAATAGATTTTAGATAAATCCAAAATACTCTAAATTACATACAATATTGAGTACATCACAGTACAGTGAACATTGAAAAAAAATCTACATGTAGGTCAGCTATTAATACCAGAGTTCAATTCTATAATGAAATGTGCACATGGGAAAAAACATAAAATCATATAATTATCTGCTACTTGTACGAAGTTTGAAGGGAATTTGCTACTTGTTAATACCACAGGTGGCAGTATCAGTGTTTGGACACCCCAACCCTATCTGCCTCTGGACTCCTGCTACAAGCCTGAAAACAAATAATTTAAAACTCTAAGGCTTACTATAAGATACCAAATACAAAACCACCGATATAATTATATAAACAAAATTTTCCACTATCAAATTAAATTATAGTTACAGAAGTGATGAAGCGATTCTAACTTATAATGCTTCACCTGCTTACTGCACATCCTTCAGTTAACTGTTGATTCAATTGCACTGCTTTACCAGGGACACCAGCCAATTTAAAGAGGTTGATAGGTACTTTACCTAACACTTGCATAGGTTTCACTGCCATATCCTGTTGGTCAGGTAAATACCAGGAGACCTTATGCCTGGTTGATCAGTCTTGGTTATTACTGGAAACAGATGCACCCTACATTACTCCCCTTCTTGTAATTATCCACACCACATATGATTGGTTGGGTTGCAGCCAAGATAGCAAAGGCACATTCTGAAACTTGGAGTGAACCCCTTCAAGTCGCCTCTGCCAATGCCAGTGCTCTCAATGTCTCCAGAGGGGGCGCCCGTTTAAGTCTCTTCGGAGACTGGGGTGATTGATTCATATCGGTCACTCTCTTGACATTGTACCAATACGTTCAGGTAGAGTGCCAGTAGTGGTTTGAAACCAGGAAGTAGGTCTGTAGCCTCACAAGTTGAGTGCAGGGTCAGATTCTCACAGTCTGATCGGATGGCCAGACTTCTCAAATAGGAAGGGGAGGAATGTAGTGGTAACTGCTCGTCAATCCCAATAGACCTTTTCGAAAACCTAGCTATTAAAACACCGTTTTCCGGTACGTTGCGGATTTAGCTCTGGGGAATTACACCAAATGAAGTACATAACACAGTTACATGATATTTCTATTTTTCTATTATTATTTACCGTTTAAGGTGAAAAAAATGATGTTTTTGAAAATTATCAATATTCCTTTAATATCTATTGCAAACTTTTGTAAAAAATAAATTGTTTATAATGAAAATCAATAAAATTTAAACAGACGTAGTGGAATCTTCCACAATAAATAAGGTTATTTTCTGTGTAAACTTGTGTATTTATTTTATTTTTTTGTATGGAATTATTCATACAATGATATTCAATTATTAAATCTTATAAAGAAATAACTGTTTTATTTCAATTTAATTTTAAAAAAGGCCGAAAACATCGAGTTCGCTATTACACTCTATTACAATGTAGGTGAATTCCCCAGAGCTATGTACAGAAAGTACCGGAAAACGGCGTTTAGCTAGGTTTTCGAAGTCGTGAATAGTGGTGGCTGACATCAACTGGAAGTGATGCGCCAGTGACATTGCAGCGTTCCTGTCTCTTCTTTCCTGGTTTTCCAACAGAGCGTACGTATCAGAAGCTTCGAAGAATTATCCACTGCAATCCATTATACTATTATACTATATCACTTTACAAAACTTTCCATTGTTGCACACCATTTTATGTGTAAAATATAAAGTTTCTCTGGCCAATCTAACATTTCGGTTGAAAGATGGTATAACCTTCCTTATAGAGATAGTATCTTAGCAAACAGGACGTTTCGGCCCCAAACCAAATCGGCCCCTATCGAAAAATCGGCCCCTGGACGTTTCGGCCCTTTTCCGCGAGACGTTTCGGCCCCACTTTAGTATATTGCTTGATATGTTAAAAAAACGGTTTGCTATTATCTCATTGAAAAACTGAAAAAATAAAGTGTTTGTGTGTATAATTGTTGGAATAATTGCATTACATATAGAATTAAATTAGAGAAATTATTTGCTGGATATTAACTGTGATTTAATACTTACAATCGGATTTTAAGTGTAAATATTATGAAATGTCCGATATAGGTATGCGATACAGGTAGGTCAGTTTTGAATATATTAATTTAGAAAGGATTTCCCAAAAAATTAATATATTGCACCGATAGTTCATTTGTTATTGTTTTCGTTTCCATCAAACTCGTCACTGTTAAATAGTTGTTGATGATAATTTAATGTCTGTCTCGTGTATTGTTTTGTGTCTTGCTTCTTAATCTTTCAAATAAAATATTATCTATATATGTTGTAAATAATTGTTTGTTTGTGTATTATATTTTTTCAAATAAAGTTAATGTTCTGTTCTGTTTGTATTGATTACTTTTGGAACCCTACTACTATTATTATCTAGTTTTTATACAAAATGATTAAATATATATATTAATTGATTCATTATTTATTGAAATGCTAACAATATATCAGTTTAAAATACAGTACTTATTCTGGGGCCGATTTGGTAAAGGGCCGAAACGTCCGGGGCCGAAACGTCTTGGGTAGTTTGGGGCCGATACGTCTTGGGGCCGAAACGTCTCGAAATCGTATCTTAAGAAGCTAACCTAGTAAATTATTGGTATTATAAAGACTACATGTAGATCTATAAATGAAAACAGAAAATTATTTGCCAAAAAAAAAAACATATATTAAAAACTAGCAAAATGTTATAGAGATGGTTTTAGAAGCTAACCTTCTAGTCATAGTAACTTATGGTAGGACTATAAATGAAAACAGAAGATTACTTGCAACATATGCAAAAAAATAATTAAAAACTAGCAAAATGTTATACTCAAATCATATTTTATATGAAAACCTATTTTAAATTTAAAATTTTCAAATGGCAATGTTTTAATACACATACTACAATTAAACTATTTATAACTGAATAATTGCTGGAAATCATTTCTGTAATCATTAATGGGTCGAATCATATATAGAACGAATCGTTATTTTTTTCCTGTCTACAAACTTCCAAATAAATTTATCGAATGGCAACTCTAAATTTACATTGCAATAAATTATTTAAACTCACCTTACTCCATGACATCCACTGAGAAATCTTCTCTTTAAGTGCAGCGTTTGTTATTTCTTCTGCCATTATCAGCAAATGCACGATTTGACAGGTACTGTAGACAGACGTTTCACTACTGAGACAGTTCACACCAAGACGGTTCACACCAAGACATTTCACTCCCAAATGGGAATGAAACGTCTTGAAGACGTTTCACTCCCTTTTTATACAAAAATATTTTGATACTTATGATATACTAAAATTGACCTAAAATATTGAATTGAACTAAAAAAGATCTTAAATTTAATAAAGATAAATTAAAAAGGGGACTTTCACTTTTTTGTCAATGACTTAATTAAAACTCAATACTTTTAAAAGTTCTATCATTTCAGGGTGCATAGAAAAACCGGAAAGCACCGGATAGCACCGAAATACCGGAAAGCACTCAAATTTTTCATAAAACATATGAAAACGTTAATTAATCGGTTTGAAAGTGTTATCAATCGATTTATTAGATCAAAATCTTTCAGAAAAGTCATTTTTTTAAATATATATTGATAATTATTACGAGTATTTCGGAAAATAGATATATCGAGTGCTTTCCGGTCTTGTTTGGATACATGTACATTACCGGATAGCAATATTGTTTATCAAACTTATACATGAAAAATTTATTTTATTGGTTTGAAAGTGTTACCAATCGATTCATTAGATCAAAATCTTTCAGACAACCCGTTTTTGTAATTATATATGATTATTTTTACTCTTATTTAGGAAAATAAGATATATCGAGTGCTTTCCGGTCCTGCTAAGATACATGTACTTTACTGAATAGCAATATAGTTTATCAAAGTAATACATAAAAACTTTATTTTATTGGTTTGAAAGTGTTACCAATCGATTTATTAGATCAAAATCTTTCAGACAACATGTTTTTATAAATATATAATGATAATTATTACGAGTATTTAGGAAAACTGATATATCGAGTGCTTTCCGGTCCTGCTAAGATACATGTACATTACCGGATAGCAATATTGTTTATCCAATTAATACATGAAAACTTTATTTTATTGGTTTGCAAGTGTTACCAATCTATTTAGTAGTTGAAGATCTGTATATCATGACGTTTTTATAAATATTTTATGTTTCATAACGCGATTTTCAAAGTTGTTACAAAGTTGTATTGATTGCTTTCCGGTAATGCTAAAGTACATATACTTTACCGAATAGCACTCGAATATTTATATAAATCACACTAATCCTTTATATTAATTATGTGAAAGTGTTATAAATTTATTAATTAAGTTGAACTTATTTCAATTAAAAATATTATGATTAGTTACACGATTTTTCAATATTGCTCATACCATAGATCAATGCATCATATTTCTAATATTTTATAGGTTGTGTGAAGGACAGAAAGAGGATGTGTAAAAAGTACCAATAAGTTATTCAAAGCATCGAACCATATTTTTTATTATTATATTTTTATATCATGTAAAATAAAGAAAAAATTATAAATTTTCGTTCAGTTATGTCTTTATTTTTACCATACTATGTGTACCGAAAAGCAATGTGGTCATCAGTGGAGGACAGTAGTTGTTGTATTGTTTATCACACGTGCTTATCCTTGCTGATTAAAGACCTTGTATATTGTAGCACAAAAGGTGATGATTTAATCAATTTGTACACAATTATGATAATTGAGAGTACCGACCTGCACATCAAAGTTGCATTAATTAGACACTGTCCTTTACATGCACATTAAATTAGATAATTAGAAATTGCAATTAACTACACACTCTTTTGATATAAAAATTAATTTTGTTTAATGAAGATTATTACGGCACTCATGAAAAGAAATGTTTGTAACGGATATATACGGAATCTCATAGAACTTTATATCTTAATATATTAGACAAGGTACATACATTTTAAATATTTATATACCATCTGTTTGTCTGAGGTAAGAGGACCAGTGCTTTTCGGTGATGTATTACTATTACTTCACAGGACCGGAAAGCAATAATGGAATGTGCAGGACCGGAAAGCACTCGATATATCTATTTTAAACTTTTTTATTCGTAATATTATTTATAAAAAAATAATGTCTGAGAGATTTCTTCCTAATAAATCTCTTGGTAACGTTTTCAATTCAATACAATGAAGGTTGTACGTTTTTTTAGGGAAAATTCGAGTGCTATTCGGTACATATACTTAACAAAACCGGAAAGCATTCTCAATTTATTTAACATTCCTAAATAATCGTTATAATAATCATATTACAATTATAAAAACATGTTGTCTGGAAAATTTTGATACAATAAATCGATTGGTAACACTTTCAAATCAATAAAATAAAGTTTCCATGTATTACTTTGATAAACTATATTGCTATCCGGTAAAGTACATGTACCTTAGCAGGACCGGAAAGCACTCGATATATCTTATTTTCCTAATCAAACGTAATAATAATCATATTATAATTATAAAAACATGTTGTCTGAAAAAATTTGATATAATATATCGATTGGTAACATTTTCAAACCAATGAAATAAAGTATGCAAGCAAACTTTAGGTGTTTCATAAGTCAGAAATGGCTGGTCCTTTCAGTAGGTACCCACACTATATAATAAACAAGACCTTTACCTTTTTTTAGTGGTGTCAAACTGTTAGTTGATTGTCTCAGTGTCTATACAACTAATTAGGCGATGGAAAACACCACAATTACTTAAGCTTGTTTAATGGCTACTGTTTAATAAATTGATGAAGAAAATAATTTTAAAAAATAATTTATTTTATACACATGTTTCGCATTTCATTGTTTAAGACTTACAAAAAATAATCATTATATAGTCAATATATTTAATATATTGATATTTTTTATTATTTGAATAATATTAATTACTTTTACTGGTAGTGATTTCAATTTTTAAACTGATACCTATAATATGTCTAAAATGTTGTTCTTTCTATGTTATTCTATTAATTTTTTTAATTTACTATAAATAGAATTTTCTTATGTTTTTTTTCACTTATAATAAAAGTGATATCTCAGAAATTTGTCTTTCATTTACACCTCTTATCACTCAACCCATAATTAAATAAGTAATATTCTAATAATTTGTATTAACAGTACCATTGAAATCAACAAAACGAAACATTAAATTGAATTTCCTTTTACACTGTTTGATATTAATGAAAATAAAATTTGTTAACTTTCCTAGTAAACATCTCTAAAAATTGGGAGTGAAACGTCCATACAATTGACAAAAAGGGAGTAAAACGTCTAGGTATGAACCGTCTTGCTGTGAAATGTCTTGGAAATGAAATGTCTGACATTCTATTTGACAGGTCAAGGTCATAGTAACTACCTAAAAGCGGTGCAAATCGGTTCGGCCTCAAGTCATTCCGGTCTCAAATTATTCCGGTCCCAAATTGGTCATTCTGGTCCCAAGTTATTCTGATCTCTTGTCATTGGTCCCATTTTTATAGTTATTAATGTATTACTACTTGTTCCTTTTTTATTTTTTTTTACAAAAGGTTTCTTAATAGATCTAGTTAAGTAGAGTAAATTTAACAGATTTTGAGTCAACTCGTCCCTAGGTCTACTCGGTACCTTTAACATGTTAAATCCGTCCCGTGGTCAACTCGTCCTTTAACTCGTCCGCAATTTGAAAAAAGGGACATATAGGTGTTACTTTCGTCGGCGGTGTTCTACACCCGGGAAGCCTCAAAAAGAAAGGAGTTCTGTCCATACCTTGTGGTTCGTACTGTAGGCACTTCTAGTGTATAATCATACCTGCAAATGTAAACAGAGGTCTTAAACTTGGCCAAGTTTTAAATATATTTTGGTGATATATTGTGTAAGCATTTGAAAGTCTCGATACCTACTTAAATGGAGTGTGGGTATAGTTTAACCTTATCAAGGAGACTTTCATATGATGATGTGAAATCACTGAAAACAATACTTAAGGCCCTGTACTGGAGTTCTTCAAGTTTGTCAGTGTTAGCTTTACTACAGAAATGCCACACTATGGGACAGTAATTGAAGTTTGACCTGATAAAAGATTTAAATTTGATAAGTCTGGTAGATACAGAGAGGAATTTACTTAATCTAACTGTTTCTCAGCTTTTTGGCAAATGGCTGATACCTTGATAAGAAGTGCAGTGCACAAAAACCGGTACTCTGCACTTCTTAATTTTTAAGTTATTGCCCTTCCTTAATTTTTATATTTCATTTTTGTCAGGACCATTTCTCATAAAGTTTAAAAGCTATTGGACCTTCATAGGATGATAGATCTCATTGAGAATAAGTGCAGTGCACAAGAACCGGTACTTTGCACTTCTTATTTTTTTAGTTATTGCCTTTTGTTATTTTTTTTCTTTATTTTTGTCCAGGGCATTTCTCATTAATTATAAAAACTATTGTACTCGAAACTTCATAGGATAATAGATCTTATTGATAAAAATTGCAATGCAAAAAAACTGGTACTCTGCACTTCCTGTTTGTTTTTAGTTATTGGCCTTTGTTAATTTTCATATTTCATTTTTGTCCAGACATTCTCATAAAGTATAAACGCTATGGACTTGAAACTTTATAGAATGATAATTTAAATGCATATCTCATTAAGAAGAAGTGCAGTGCACAAGAACCGGTACTCTGCTTTTCTTATATTTTTATTTATTGCCCTTTGTTAATTTTCATACTTTATTTTTGTCTGGGCCATTTCTCATAAATTATAAAAGCTATTGACTTGAAACTTCATATAGATCTCATTGAGAAGAAGTGCAGTGCACAAGAACCGGTACCATGTACTTTTATTGACATTTGTTAACTTTATTTCTTTTTTGCCCGGGCCAATTCTTCTCCACTTTAAACGCTATATTGACTTGAAGCTTCATGGGATGATCTCATTGAGATGAGTTGCAGTGCACAATAACTTGTAATCTGCACTTCATGATTTTTGAGTTATTTCCCTTTGTTAATTTTCTTACTGAATAGGCTTGTCCAGAGCATAACTTGGTCACTATTAATTTGATTGACTCCAAATTTGGTATGTTAGCTTTTTCATTGACCTGAAGTGCATGCTTACAGTAGATTTAAATCAGTTACCATATTTTGCCGCGATAAAATACCAGATACTTTAAACTCCTTACAGTGATTACCTCCCTTGGCAGATTTTACTGATCAAGGGAGTCACTGCGTAGGAGATTGAAGAGAATTACAATACAGAATACATGTATAAATAAAGCTCTGTCATAAACTCTTTTCTTATTTGGTGAAAACTTACTTTATTCAGAAAGAAAAAGAAAGTCTCTATGTATGCATTGTATATGTTTTGCTGTAATTTACGGTAAGAAGGGTAGATGTAGCTGAAATCAAGGTATCTCTTTTGATAGCGAATTTTCACACGGATGAAGGTCTGCCTGACTGCATGATCGCAACTTTTCGGCCCACTTCTTACTTTTGTAAAGGTATGATAAGACTTGCAAATACATGTATTTAGTCTTACCAGTGTCATATTTGGCGTGCTGCTCAAGTTTAATCTATTGTTTGTTCTTTTAGCCCATCACATTTCCTTTTCTTTTTCAAGTAGAATAAGTCGAATATATATAGAAATTAAACGTGTATTGTCCATATTGTCCTGTGATGATAATTTGGTCTTAACGGTACTTGGGAAAGTCCAATAAAGGGCAAGTTTACATATTATTTGAGACTGAAAGTGTCAACAACTATATATAGTTTAATTTAAAAAAATGTGTACCATCGTATAGAAACTCACTTGGTAAATCAACGTCACAGTAACTTTTAATGATTTGCACTTATATGTTTGAACCCTTCGCTCTGCCATGTTACTATGTTGTTGTTGTTGTTGTTGTTGTTTTTCTCCCTTTTTCACTTGGTCTTTTGTATGATCATTTGAATTAACATATATTTGAATCTTAAAAATTTCTATTTTATGTTTCTTTTTTATTTCATTTTTGTTCCACTCTTTAGAAATTAACTACATTGCACTGATTTTTAAAAATTTTATTTCACATTTTAAAAATACAACAGAATTTTAAACACGTTACGATTACGGTATATTAATATTTTGAATATATGGATCAATATATAACACACTTCATTTTATAATATTTCTTACATTGCTGATAATTCTTTCATCCTGACGTTTCTCCCCAAACTTAACACAACTGCATATCAACCTGTGTACAACAAATATTCTATCTCATGCATTTGTAACTATTGGAAACAAAACTGGTCAAATAAGAAAAGATACATAAAACACTCAAATGCAATGGTACCTTCCTATGATATGAGCAGTTTAGAAAATAAAACACATAATCTAGTGTTCGTTTTCCTTGCAGGCGCAGACCATGTAAATACTGTGATATAATAGAATCCGTAATATTATAAGAACTGAGTATAGAAAGTGTATTTTCTAAAAATAGGAACAGCTAAAGTATTTGTACTGAATGAACACGACATACCTTGTTTTATACACCCACTCTAAAGTAAACCAGGACACTTCAACGGATTTGCGCAGTTACTATAATTTCAAAAGTCACACAATGTCATTTGTTTCAGTTAATACAATAGAATAGAAATACTATACTTAGTAGATAAATAGTTAAAAAGCGAACTTAGTCATGCCGTTCCCCAAAATAGATTTCATGATAGATGAATCTCAAGAAGGAACTTACCTTAGTTTCGTTTAGTATACCTGTTTTTTTTTCATTTTTCGTTTCAACACTGTAAAGGAAAATGTTGATGTTACTGTTAATACATTTTTTATTTTTTCAATATACAGGTTTGTCCTTTTTTTTGCCATTTAGTTTACTTTAATATCAGGATGTTCTTCTTGTTTTAAATAAAAAATCATGACTAATTTAGACGATGCCTTTTCAGCATTATAACTTGTAAAACTGTTTAGTCTGTTGTCAATAAATTTGCCAAAATGGTTGAAGAAAAGGTATTTTTTCTTTCTGATTTGCTTACGAAACGTTCAGCATTGATATGGTCATTTTGTATATGTACACATTCGTATTATGTAATCTATTGACGCAAAAATGACATATAACAATTTAAATGCGCTAATGCCATTATACTGTTTTTTCATCAGATAGACATAACATATATATTGTGATGAAAATCATAAAATAAGAATACAATTGTTTTTTACAGAGTTGGCATCATTTAACAACCCCGGGACGCAGTACCTCAATGAAAATTACGACGGTGCAAGGACCTTGTGGAGTATTTCTGCCTTGTGTTACCCCTCTACTAATACATACTTTCTTGGAGTGAAGACTGGAACAAATTCTCATACAGTAGCATGTGAGACGTGTACAGTTTCTTCAAACACAGCCCCAGGACTTCTCTACCTGTCAGGTAAACAGTTTATTTGTTCACAGTTTAACAGTTTAATAACATATATACGATACATATTATGTATTTTATATATCATATTATGTAATATCTTAAGAATCAAACACAAATACAAAAACGTTTAGTATTGACCTAATTTAAAGATATGTTCTGATGGATTATATAATAATATCAATAACATTTTGGGAGTAATACTACTGCATTAAGTGTAAACATCAACACAAATTTGTTAGGCATTCACGAGTTCTTCATGAATTCACGATTTCAACTTCATTAATTTACAATAGATAATTTAAATACGACAAGCATTTCTTGTTTATTTATATTGTGTGCAAATGCATATGCGAGTCGTGGGAAAAATGCATTTGCCAATGTTGTAATCATTTGAACGCTAGTTATCACAGCAAGTGACACATACATGCATGCATGCACACACACGCACGCACACACACACTAACACATACCTACATCAAACAAACATACATACATACATACATACATACATACATACATACATACATACATACATACATACTTTATAAGTAGTATCTTATTTAATAATTTGTTATAAGGGAACACAGTCTACAAGTCAGCATGCTCGGTCACAAGCTGCGGTAGTTGTCCATCATGTACAGCGTGTTCTACCAGTAACGGGTGTATGACTGCAACCACTTACTCTATTACTATACAGTGTTATACAACGTCTTATGATAACAATGACTCTGGAACATCTACTCTTACCGTTAGTGCTGCAGCAGAAACACCGACGTTGACAATAAGCCTTCCAGGTACAATTTTATAGATAATTTTTTTGTAAAAACAGAAGAACAATTAGTTTAACACATTTATTTGAAATGTACACCCTTACCAAAAAAAAAAAGGCTCTCTGTTGAACATTTCGGCAAGTTTGCCGCAAACATTGCGGTGAGTTTGCGGCAAACTGCTTTCAGCAATTATTTACCATGCAAATGAGGTTTGCGGCAAATTTGCCGCAACTCATGAGGTTAGCGGCAAACTTGCCGCTAACTATAGGGGGAGGTAGCTTCTGTTTGCGGCAAATTTACCGCAAACCTCATTTGCATGGTAAAAGTTTGCAGATGTTCGCCAAAAGTTTGCGGCAAATTTGCAGCAAACTTCATTTGCATAGTAAGTTTGCGGATGTTCGCCAGAAGCTTTTGGTAACACTGCGGCAAACTTCATTTGCATATTTGCCAGTTTCAGCAAATATGTTATGGCGATATTTTGGCAAACATTTTGGTAAAGTTCTGGCGAACAATTTTTTCAAACATTGGAATAATAAAAACTAGCTGAATTATAAGAAAACAAATACATATTGGTTTAACACATTTTTTCAATAGAAAATTAAAGAAATATTACAAACATATCAGTAGAATAAAATGAAATTTGATAAATTTGTAAAATAAAGAAATTAATTCCACCAAAAAGAGATAAATTTTACACACATTTTATTAGCAACTGATTCTATACATATTTGACTTTCATAAATTTCCACTCTTTTAGTTATGATGCTATCATGAATTGTTCATATTACTTAATAATCAATTAAAACAAGAGCCGGTTTGCACCGGGGTGATCCTAGATACAGAAAAGTATATCTTTTGAAGTTTCAGGGTTATGTCCCAGACAAAGTTCAAAGTGTGATAATTCCAAAATAGTTGTAAAATCCCACTTTAAATAACGACGTTATGGGCCGTACACATTTTTGCTTCAAGGTCATGCTGTGACCTAGACCTTCAAGGTAATGACCCAAATGTTGCATGTGACATATCGTCTCAATATGGTGATCATTTCGGTGAAATAGTTGTAAAATCCGACTTCAAATAACGAATTTATGGGCCGGACACGATTTTGCTTCAATGTCATGTTGCGACCTTGACCTTCAAGGTATTGACCCAAAATGGTGTGTGTGCGACACATCGTCTCAATATGGTGATCATTTCTGTGAAATAGTTGTAAAATCCGACATCAAATAACCAAGTTATGGGCCGGCACAATTTTTGTTTAAGGTCATGCTGTGACCTTGACCTTCAAGGTAACGACCCAAATGCTGCGCACGACACATCGTCTCAATATGGTGATCATTACTTTTTAAATAGCTTTAAAATCCGACTTCAAATAACGAAGTTATGGGCAGGACATGATTTTGTTCAAGGTCATGGTGTGACCCTTGACCTTCAAGGTAGCGACCCAAATGTTGCGGGCGACAGGTCGTCTCAATATGGTGAGCATTTCTGTGAAATAGTTTTAAAATCCAACTTGAAATAACAAAGTTATGGGCTGGACACGAATTCAGGTTCGTATGAACGTACAGACAGACGGACAGACAACCCAATGACTATATGGTCCGCCGAAATTTTTCGGGGAGCATATAAACAATGTTTGACAATAGCTATTATTCAGCACATGTTGCAGTATTTCTGAGCACCATAAATGGGAAATATAATATTGTTGTAAAAGATAAAAATCAGAAAAGTTACAGTTTGAAATCTTCTATCTGGACAAAAAGTTTCATTCAAACATGAACTGGCATGGATTAACATACATACTTCGACATCCACTTAGACAAATCACTATTAATAACAATAAATACTAACAATAGCGTTATGTGTTATGCAAAAACAGACTAGACCAATAATGGCTTTCAAAATTGTAAAAATGAATCTCAAAAATATATTTTGGTCTTAAACAAACAACATATTTCATGGACATAATACCTTCAGATTTAAACTCATATGTCATATAACATTATGATTGTGAGCAAAACAATATCTGACACGAACAATTATGGCTTTCAAAATTGTTAAAATTAATCACAACAATATATTTGGGTCTTATACAAACAACGAATTTCATAGACATAATTTTTTGTTTGCTTGTTTTGGGTTTTTACGTCACATCAACACAGTAAAGGTCATATCGTGACGTTCAGGTGCCCTTCCTTGCATTATTTCAGGCACGAACGGGTATCTGAGTAGAACCACTGACGTTCAGTTAAGCTAGCTGGATAGCTTCCTCACAAGACAGATTCCAAAGTCCCTGTCGGGATTCCAACCCACAGCGGTGAGGGGCAAGTGGTTTGAAGTCAATGACCTTATGAATGTATCAATATCAGGAAAAAAGTGATCAGTGGGAAGCATTTAAAACAGCAACATTACATGAAAATTGCAGACTCGGTTTGATTGAGCCTGTACATAAGGGATAATAAAAAAGTGTATCATCCCTCACGCCCCTGGCACCGGCTGAGCGGTTTTTGTCCGGTCTATATCTTGCTCATTCGTTGAAGGATTACAATATGATTTGGTACAAATGTTCACCATGATGGAGGTAAGGTCATACTTAAGGATCAGCGCAAAACTTATGTCTACATGCGTGGCGGAATTTAAATATAACTTGGGACAAATGTTTTCCATAGTTAGGCGGAGTGGCGCACGAAAACATTCAGGTGTATGTGGCAAAGGTTACGTCTTACTTCAGGGTCAAAGGTCAAATAACAAATTATTTGAGTATTACTTCTACAAATGTACATAAATGGCGGGATTTTGATATAACTTGGAACAAATGATGTTCATGTTAAGTTGATTTAGCTTGCCCAAAATGAAGGAGGATGTCACAAAAGGTCAAATAAAGTTATCGAAATTTGTTTGTCCGCACTGTATATTGTAAGGGACTTAGGATGTTTATCAAATAATTTACTTTCAGGACTTTGTAATGAATATATCAGTTGAAAACAAAATATGTTTTATGACAATTTGAACATCAAACTAGCATAATTTATTGACAAGTGAGGTAATATTGTTCAGTCATTAATGCTTAAAACTTACCTGCCAGGATTCCTGAACTTGCCTAAGCCATTCATATTTGCTGAATTTATTTGTTTAGATAATTTTCTGGTAAATGAAGGAATTAAGACCATAATATAGGACATTCTGAGGCTCTAGGACTATATAAGGCACACTAAGAAGGTTTATACTTCAAGAAATGATTAATTTACTACTTTGTTTATTTCCTGGCATCAAAATGGCCGATAAGAGTTGTCTACCTTGATTAA
>NW_026865577.1:0-12483 GCF_026571515.1 Ruditapes philippinarum
TATGCAATTACCAATTTAAATTCGTATAGAAGTAGTGTTATAACATTATTTGTGTTAAATAAAATAAATAAAAGGAAAGGAAATGTTTGTTGATTTTTTTTTCTTAAATAGAAAATAGATATTATTTTGATACGTTCATTAAAATAGAGAAAAACAGAATCCCTAAAGAAAGTCCAACACAACAAAATTGAAAATGTTGTAGGCTCGGTTTGATTGAGCCTGTTCATGGACGGTACTGGAAAGTGCAAGTTACCGTCCACACCCCTAGCACCGGCTCAAACAATATTCAACATTTAACACGAAATTGGTGAAATTTTGAATTTAGAAACATCCGCAGATGTGTTCATTAAAGCTGGAATGGAGAATGACTATTTATCTACGAGGTTAAACGTAATGGCCGTGAATGATTTTTTCACTACAATGATAACCTAGTTCATTAGATGTGCTACATACGATTCATTCAGTTTGGTCTTTTGAGGATTTTTCAGAAGACGTAACCCGGTTCTGTAATTCGCAACTCCCACTGACAGTGAAAAGTAGACACAGGTATAATGTTTGCTCTTCCAAATGTTTTCTCTTTTAGTACATGTTTGTCTTCATTCAAAAATGTAATGTAGTGAAAATAAAACAAACAAAAAACAACAACAAAAAAAAACCAACACAAAATAAAATAATAACCCCCCCCCCCCCCAAAAAAAAAAACCCCAAAAAACATGAAAAACCACAAGCTAAAAAGCAGGAGTCTATAAAGAACGCTTGATGGAACCTGTTGATGGAATTTTTGGTGCACCAGTTACTGTAAATATTTTACAGCTTAATTCTACGCTGGCTTCAATGTCACAACACAATTCATATAAATATGAATAAAATAGATAAATTTAGAATCCCTAAAGAAAGCCCAACACGGCAAAATTGGAAATGTTGCAGGCTCGGTTTGATTGAGCCTGTTCATGGACGGTACTGGAAAGTGCAAGTTACCATCCACGCCCCAATAACATAATATTATTTTACTTGTTCTTTGTGTTTTTTTTTTTATTTTTGTGTATGTTTTACAGTAAACAGATTGCTTATGGTAATATAATTCCTAAAGTATGTTAACATGAATGTTCATGACAAACGACCACAGCGCAATCATTTGAAAAAAAAACCTGCAAAATTGTAAAGAGATTGAAAATGTTTATATATATATATATAAACAATCTCTTTAGAAGAATTTTGCATTTTTTTTAATTTTCAAATTTTAGCATATCTTTAAATATTGGTATTTATAATATTTTAGTTTGGAAAAAGCTTACAAAAGTTGGTGTCTTATAAATAATAATCCTGTTATTATTTTTATATTTTAATACTCATACTGATTGTTCCATGTAGGCATACCCGAATATGGCATTTAATTGATGTATTATTTCTTAAAAAGATTAAAACTCTCCAACAAAATGCAACACTATACTAGGATACTTCACTGAATATCTTTGAAGGCAATCAAAAGGTTTTACAATAAATCGCAAATAACTATTTCGGGTTTAATATTTATTTCAATATAAATTTCAATATAATGTTATAAAACTGAATTCTTCTTTGTAAATTAATTGATAAATCATATGTCAACGGTTAATAATTAGCAGTATATATGTAAACTCTTAGCAACAATATACAATATATAATTTAGTACTTTCATGCAAATATAGAATAAATGTTAACGATAGTCGTCGAGTTAAGACTTTAATTTGAATGGTATCAAAAGAAGGCAATCAACATTAGTGTTTTTTTATATATAAATAAGGGTTTCTTATATTACACTGTGCAAAGTGGAAAAAAACGAGATTATATGGATATTTTCTTCAAATGACAACGAAGCATATTGGGAAAACTATGCATTTGATAACTTCGAAAACAAAACGAGGCAACATAGATATTGCAACATCACGTGGTGCAAATGCTGGGAGTTTTTGTAAGGTGTGAAAGCACAAGAGATACAAAACCATACAGGTGTATGTATATTTAACTGTATTTGTAAACTGAAGAAAAGACATCAATTTAATGATATTTTCCGATAACATCTCATAAATGCACTTGCTTACGCTGAAAATTTCTTTCTTCTAGTTCATATAAAAGTCGAAATTGTTCGGGAGATTCATAGGCTATTCTGAAACTGTATGTATAGATAGACTATAAACTTTGCTATTATTTCATCGATATAAACCATGTAGTAATATAAAATTTGCGCCAGCTTTTAGCCCTTATATTATGCGTACAGTTTACCATCGCCGATTGCCCACGGTGAATTCGTATACATTGCTTGTAAAATGTCATTCGACAAGTGATATTATCGCTACGAAGAAGTACGGAAGTAACTCGGACCCAACAACATTACTGGTCATTCTTATACATTTGTTGACTACATACTGATGCAAACATGGATGTTAAAATAACTACATATTAAAAACGTATTGAATTATATATATCTAGCTGGTCGCAAGCAATGCATTAATATATAATATATACCATCCACTATACTTCAACAAGTTCTGATATCCACTACAAAATGTTTGCAACCTTTACAATTTTCCTTTCATGATTCATGTGTGTAAACCTGGTATGAAACAAGGGCTAAAACTAATCCTCTGCTTTTGCGAAGTTCAAATTATCAATGTGTATCAATGGCAATAAACAAATTGTCATTAATATTGTCATTTCTGATTTAAATGAGTTAGATAGTTCTCCGTGTTACATGGCGTGATTCATATAGGGAGGTGTTATAATGTTCAAACATAACTATTTCAAGTTATTTTAGGCAGAACTCTTTACACAAAATATTTTTGATAAATAACTAAATTTGTTAAATTTATAGAATTGAGATTTAATATTAAATTAATATTAGACAAAAACGAATATATTCATTACGTATTAATCTAATAGTTTGCTGCTTATGAACCAAGGTAAACAAAACATACAATGATATTTCTATAGATCGAGCAAGAGTTAATTGTCTTGATCTACTAAACAGTTCCATGACTGTGTTCATATAAACATAATATTCTATTACATTTTGCTTTATTTACAGTTTGCAAATCTTCTTTAAAAGAAATAAATGCAAAGTTCTCTAACGTGAAAAAACCACCGTATTTCTTTTAAAATTATAAGCAAGCCAGTTATACGCTTATATCTTACTTTAACTAAGGTCAGAAATTTTTTTCCTGAAATCCTTCACCTGTGATAATGGAGCTATTGTAGATCTATTGTCCGAGAAATAGCATTAATATCGTTAAGACAATAAATAAAAGAATAAAATGCGTGTGTCATTATGATTAATAGACAAATTACGATTAAAATTCATTCGATTACATTGTTATATTAAAGATTGTTATAGGCAAAGTAATTGATACTCTTCTGGATGATGATGACAAAGGTTTTAAAGATTTGCATGCTGCCATAAATAACACTTAATGTAATAAATTGTTATATATTCTTATAATTGATGCAATAAATCTAGAAATAAACTTGATATGTTGTAATAATTATCGAGGTCAAAGTATTTATTTTCTACTAGCCCAAATCAATGTAATCTAGTAATCAGAGCTGCATCAGTACAAAGAGTGTAGTACATAAGTACCAGTACCAGTAATTGGCAAATTATGCAGTACCATTACCAGTACTAGATTTTAGCTCGGTACTGCAGTACCAGTACTTTTTTTGGTGAAGTAATTAAGTACCAGTACCATTACTTTTCTATATTCATCAAAGTTTGAATAAATACAGTGACCGAGTTTGATAGTACACAAACGGATTATACGGTACTTAGATCAGGGGATCAAGGCATTAAACAGAACCGTTTTAAATTGAGCAAAATACCCACGAACTTTATGAATAGCAGTATCAGTAGACTCGCAATTAATGAAGTCATTCAACATATTGAAAGAAGTCGCGAAACACAAGAGTGTAATGACTCGATTTATACCAATTTATGTAACTGTTTGATAGAAGAAATGAACCAGAAAATACCAAAATATAATGCGTCATCCCGAACAACAAAGAGGCATAAATTCCAAAAGCCATATTGGACGGACGAATTGTCAAAACATACACGGAATTAAAGACTTTGGATTTAAAACGTTTAAAAAGATGTATTATAATAATGCATGCGTTGTGTCCATACTAGATTATTCGGCTGCAGTCTGGGGATTTAAACACAGTCATGTGATCGAAAGTGTTCAGAATAGAGCAATACGTTACTTTCTCGGAGTACATAGATTCGCCCCAATTCTTGCAATAACTGGAGATACCGCATGGTTACCTTGTGAAAACAGGCGATGGATTTGTATAGACTTTTATCAATGAATGATAGTAGATTAACTAAACAAGCTTTTTACATGGATTATGAAAAATGTATAAATAATTGGTGTAGTGATTTTAAAGAACTGTTAATCAAACTAGAATTGAGTGAACACTTTGACGAAAAAACGCCTATTAACCTGGACACATGTAAATCAAAAATAGAAGAATACTATTCTAATCTATGGGCACAACAAATTTTTACTGTTAGAAAATTACGAACATATGTTACATTTAAAACAACCTTTACACAAGAAAAATATGTGCAATTAAATCTTAATAGAAATGAACGTTCACTGCTCGCGCAATTCCGCATAGGGATAC
This sequence comes from Ruditapes philippinarum, assembly GCF_026571515.1. NCBI lineage: Eukaryota > Metazoa > Mollusca > Bivalvia > Venerida > Veneridae > Ruditapes > Ruditapes philippinarum. The sequence goes on from NW_026865577.1 coordinate 4,657, forward strand.
TTCCATTAAGGATTGAGACAGGACGATATGTTGGCGAGGAACCAGAGCGTAGAATATGTACATTGTGTGATATGGACACTGTTGAGGATGAAAGACATTTCCTACTTGAATGTAAACTATATGATGAAATTAGACTTTCTATATTTTGCAACCAATGGTTTGATAGTCAGTTTACTGCGTTAAATGCCGGACATAGCTTAACTTATATCTACGCAAAGTTGCTAAATATCTAGTGCAAGCTTATCATAAAAGAAGGACTTATATTTATAATAAGTAGTTCACACAATCCTTAAAAATGTATGCATGTATTAGAATGTCTTGATTCAGAGATTATGTTTCATCATTACTTACTAAAGCTCTCTTTAATATCAACCTGTAAAAATTATTATATATTTCTCACTTCAAGACGTGTATACTTATAATTGTATAAATGTGATAGGTGACATATAGGCCCATTGGGCCGGGTGTTCTGATAATTGTTTTCATTATTGTATATTGTATTGTTTATAACACATGTCACTTTAATAAACAATTTACTTACTTACTTACTTACTTACTTACTTACTTACTTACTTACTTACTTACTTACTTACTTACTTACAGTGTCAAACAAATAATTGCAAATATTATTCAGCAAAGAATAAAATCATAATTTACTTCAAAGTTAACATAACATTTTTACAACTTTATAGTTTTAACATACTTTTTACAAACAATATTTACAACATATATTCATGTCATATCTTATTGTTTAGTAACCAGTCAACTGTAATACAATGCAATCATCTTTCATTTAAAACATAACAGTCTTTTGTTGCCTTTCACACCTCTGTTCAATTTATACCAAAGTAAATAACAACTTTTTATGGTGCTAACAATATCACTTGAAATAGGATTATTTAGAATAGAAGCAATTCATTAGTGATTATTTTGCTCTTTTACTAGTAAATACAAAGTAATAAATGATTTTAATAAGGATATTTTAGGGTAAAGAGTTATTGAGTCTGTTTATCTCAATTTAATTTTTAGTTAAAGTCTTTGGTGCTTTTTTATGATGAATACTACGTTAACATTTGAAGGAATATTGCAACAAATTATCTATAGATTTGATAACTTACTTTTTCACAAAAATAAAATAATGTAATTTACAGCTTTATTTTATGAGGAAAATTGATGTTATTTTTATCAAAACCAAAAGTACTGCACAGTAATGCAGTAGCAGTACCACTTTTTAAGACAGTAATGCAGTACCAGTACCAGTAGTAGCAAAGTTTTGTAAGAGTAATTAGGTATCAGTACCAGTACTTGCAAAATTGCTGCAGTACGTACTGCAGTACCAGGACCAGTACCAGTAATGCAGCTCTGCTAGTAATATAATATAAAGTAGTATCTTAAACCAGTTATTGTCGATATACCGAAAATTGGTGATTTTATGTAAATGAATAATGAACAAAATATCATATGAAAAATAGTTTGACATGATTTCAATACTAAGTCACATTTAAATAGTCAAGAGTTTGAATACGGAAACAGCTGACGGATTTAAAGAAAAATATACGAGTGAATTCTACAAAAAACACACACCATCTGGTAATGCTAGCTCAATAACTTGAAATATATATAAACACTTTTACAACAAAACCTTTATTTGAGGTTATTTGATCAATAATATGAAAAACAAAGTATAAAAGCTTGACCTTAACACAATCTTTTTCCAATGCACTTTCCTTAAACAAAGGGAAATAAATGATAAGTTATATATTTTAGGATTAGTGAAGAGTTAATCACCTTGTACACTTTAAATCGCAAGATGTTTCAGTTTTCCTTTCTTTTATCATTTACTACGATTCAAAATAAGTGACAATTTTTTATAATTATTCTTAGCTCTCATTTTTCTTGAAATATTACACCAAGATCCTTGATTATACTATGTGCAAAAACGTATAGATTATTAAAAGTTAATATTTGAGAATAAGTAAATATTGTTACAGAATGCCGTAAATTGATTCGGAATAAAAGAATTATTTTAAGCACTTTGACATCAAAGTTTTCAATAAAAACATTAAATATGATATTGCTTATTAATAAACCATGGTATGTCATTAAACACAAATGATAAAAATAATAAAACCATTTTGTCTCATATTTACACATGACAGTATTTACCGCCTAGAAACTTAAGACCCCTGCCGGGAAAATTTAAACCCGTGGATTTACTTGTTTGCTGAATCAACCATTTTATCAATTGAATATTGATTTTGGTAACATTTTTTTTCAGTTTCATTTTTATCAGTTACGTTTTAATATTTAATAATATTTGTATCTTTTTACACATGTATTAAATTACTTTATTGTATTGCATATCATATTATATCAAGTAAGCAAACACAATTTCTATATCGGCATACCACGAATATATATATCATGAAATTGTATTGCAATAGTAAATAAACATTAAATTTATCACTATATCACGTTAACCTGAACTATCTTACTTCACACCAGTAGATTGGAAATGTACCTATATTTTTCATGTACAGATACTAAATATTTACGAACTGTAATATCTAAAACCGCAATTTAAAAATAAATTATATGCATTTTACTTACATCTTATGATTGTTAGAACCAATGAAACGTTATCACTATAAGTTTAACAGTAAATGACCGCACACCTCAGGTTTAATTTATGTTAATTTTTGTATTGCTTTAATATAAGTTTCAACAAAATATTAGGTTCGTCTATCTTAGTAAAAAAAATATGTGAGTACATAAGGAGGAATTTTAGAAAACAGCCGATTAAGAATTGTTTATTTATGGACAAGACTGATAAAAACTAGATTTTTGTTTTGTTACTCGTATAACATTTTTTGCCAGTAATTTGAGTCGAATACCTCAACTGTTAATACTGGCACGCATATCATATCAAGCGAATACTTAAGAAAACACAAAACCAGTTTAGTGTCATATGAGCTGAGAAATTCTCATAATTATTTTATAATAAGGAAATGACTCAAATCATCTTTGAAAACGGTGTACAGACCTATACCGTTTGCATGATTTTTAAACTGAATGTGCAATCTAAACATTTGAAAATGCCAAATGATTATACAGAGACTAGAATAAACAGAACATATATTTTGACAACCAAGTGGAATCTATTATAAATATACAAGCTGAATAGATACTGCAAACAAAATTTAAGTCAAATTACCCATCGACAAATACTCAACACCGATTATTGTTTAATACAATTTATCCTTATTCAGTTTTTGACGAAAACATTGCCATGACTGAGTATCATTAATTTTTATTTATAAGATGAAAATTTGAACTGCTAATTTATTTTAGTATCCAGCGTTTTTGCTCAGATTATGGCCGCAAAAAATCCGAAATGTATGATATTTGAAGAAACAAGTTATACTTATAACAACAATTTGTAAACGCGGCAGACTTATAGAGCTAATTGCCCAGGTTACTTTAGCAAAATTAGAGTCTTTGCACACCTAAACCATTTCAAGAAATGTATAATCTAAGTCCATTTAAATATATTACACACGTGCTCCACTAGTCTCCCTAAATACGTCCTATGACGATGGTCGGCTAGTTTCTTTCTGAAATTATACAACAAACGTACAGCGAAACACAAGCAGAGGTGGTAGGGGGGGGGTTAAAATTTTAATTAATGATAAGAGATTTAAACTTTTTTAAAATAGAGCGTCAATACAATTAACTTCTTCGGTGTTTTCCAGGTCTTTGCAAAGTCTACGATACATGGATACGTTATAAGACTCAACACCAATTATGATTTTATATAATTCATCTATCAAGTATTTCGCGAAAACATTGCCATGACTGAGCATCATATTTTATGGTGAAATTTGAAATACTAATTAAATATTTATCTTTATGTAGTGTATTCTGCCTTTTCGCTCCTAATACGACAGCAAAAATCCGGAATTCTTTCTATATAATGCCAAAAAGGGTCTTTACTGACCCTTCCGCCAAAGCACTATAGCATGAATTTCCAGCCATGACAATGTTCCAACAAGGAAATTATACATATGACAAAATTACAACATCCCTGCTATGTTATGAACTAATTATAAACTGAAAATATAGCTCATCCAAAAGATTTGAATGAATATTTAGCAGACCAAATTCTGTGACATTGTACTATTAGGAGAAAGCTTTCAGATAATCAAGAAAAAGGGGAAAGCTTTCAGATAATCAAGAAAAATTGTCTGCTGATCTTTTTTGTTATTGTTATTCAAAATGAATGGACATGCCTATAATACGGGTAATTTATGAAGCAAAATAATTATTTATTCGTTAATGTAGTTGTTTGTTTGTTAAAAAATCATTTAATTAATTACTAATTATTATTACCATCTTATCATATATTACACGTGTTTTTGAAAATTTCAAAGCCCATTCTTTGTCCTTCTGTTACTGATATGAAATTGACTCTTTTCTTCCGACATGTTCTAGGTATTCATTCTCCCTGTCTTTCTTTTTTGCATCATCAAGACTTTTATAAACTTCACAAAAGGTGCTGTGGTAATAATCGGGTACGATCAATATTGGGTACGAACTGGAGGGAGGATATCCGGGATTGAGGCATGCGCGGAGATCGGATCCTGTTATTTTCTTGAAGCTGAAATACATCTATTCTTTCAACCCGATAATTCATCTGGTGCAAACGTGCCGATTAGCACCCCTTGTGGACACAGATTCAACTGTAGACGATTGTGAAGAACACACTCTTACATATGACTCGGTAAGTTTACAAGTGGCGTTGTCGGCATTACACGAATCGTTTTCTGTTCAAGGAATTTTGATTTGGAAGTTGTGATTGGCCAGCTGCGGAGGATGATTTGTCTTACATCAGTAATCTTGATACTTCGGATTGAATTCGCCGATTGTGGTATTTGCATATAAATATATATCAGTGAATTGTGAAGCAGTGTTGGGCTTTCTTTAGGGATTCTTATTTCTCTCTATTTGTTCATAATTGTGCATCATGTATGATCAGGCTGTATTTCTACATTGTGGATCAGCGTGGTTCCCGCGCCCGCAGAGTGACGTCACTCTTCGCCATATTGAATTGCCAAACAATAAGTTGAATTAATTTATCAAATACTCGAAACAGTTTATACATATAAATACTTACTTAACTGTGAGTTTCATCGTCGTAAAAAACCAGATCCTTGTGGATCGGTCATCAGGCGCCTGCCGTTCGGATTCCAACACAGATCAGTTCCTGATCCCGTAATCAAGTGACGAACGGATTGTTACTCTAGTAATTGTAAGTGATTTTAAAATACTTTGGGTTGTGTGATATTTCTAATTTCATGGCACATTGTTCAGTTTTTGTATTGAACGGTGCTGGATAAGTTTTAAATTTTCAAAAAATACATTTAAAAAAAAAATATATAATATAAATAAATAAAAATAAAAAAACAATAATAAGTAATAAAGTAAGTTGTGTATACATGTTATGTGGTATTTGTGGTTTCTTCTATTTGGACTTTTTCAACTTTGGTGGTTCCAGTATTCCAACTTGAATACTGTCTAATCACCCTTAGAATATGTTGCCTGCTTTTTAAATTGTCTTTTGACGTCTTATTTGTGATATGCAGGCTTCATAACCTCAAATCCCCTTTCAAAATTCCATTTTGTTTAGTTCCGCCCATTGTTTTCTCGTTCAGGACAAAAGCATTCCTTTACTTGGGGACCATACGCCGCTTTTCATGGAATGGCACTACGGTGGCATATTGAATGTTTCCATGATAACTGTCGTATGAACACATCTGCGGATTTTTCTAAATTCAAAATTTCACCATTTTCGTGTTGAATTCTGCTTAAGCCGGTGCTAGGGGGCATGGACGGTAGCTTGCACTTTCCAGTACCGTCCATGAACAGGCTCAATCAAACCGAGCCTGCAACATTTTCAATTTTGTTGTGTTGGACTTTCTTTAGGGATTCTGTTTTTCTCTATTTTATCTTTTTCATAACCTCGGATACCCTTTCAAAATTCCATTTTATTTAGTTCCGTTCATTGTTTTCTCGTTAAGGGCACACGCATTCATTTACTTGGGGACCATACTCCGCTTTTCATGGAATGACACTACTGCCACATTGAAGGTTCCGTGATTACCGCCGTATGAACACATCTGCGGATGTTTCTTTACTCAAAATTTCACCATTTTTATTTTTAAATGTCTTCTGCTTATTAAGCCGGTGCTGGGGGCATGGATGGTAACTTGCACTTTCCAGTACCGTCCATAAACAGGCTTCAGTGTTGTTATATTTTTATGGTCCTTCGGGATCATTGATGCCAGCACTATTAAGTGTTGAGAATTGAGTACCGCTCAAGCCGGTGCTAGGGGGCGTGAGGGATGTTGCACGTATTCATTCTCCCTCATGTACAGACTCAATCAAACCGAGTCTGCAATTCTCTTGTAATTTTGTTGTGATAAATGCTTCCGAGGGATCACTTTGTTTCCAGATTATCTATCAAACCGAGTCTGCAACATTTTAAAATTTTGCCGAGTTTTGCTTTCTTTAGGGATTCCGTTTTTCTCCATTTTTTTTTTTTTGGCAAATGGATGCAAACATGGTTTCTCGTGGTTTGTACAATTCCTCGTATGTGTACAATGTATCATGTGATTCTTATTTCCCTTGGATGAATTTTCATACTCAGAATCATAATCAGTACTAGGCACATATTCTGAACCAGAATCTTTATTTTCGTCACATTGACTGTCTCCTTCTGGTAATTCAATACAAGATGATTTATTAGTATCCAGACTTATTTCAGATTCATTTGAATCATTTAAGCTAATGTCAAAAGGATCTAAAGGCAGCCCATCAACTACTGCATACACATCTGTCAAGTTCAGTTCATCTTTTAGGAAAGGTATTTCCATTTTCATCAGCAATGACAAATTCTGAAACAATTTCTTCTTCCATATTATCATTTGTACATATGCATAGCATATAATACTGAATACCATAATCAACAGAAAGGTGATATGTGGTAGATGTCACAATTTTGTTTTATAATTATTTCCTATTTTAACTTATCACCTTTTTGTAGAGCCTCATTGTGGGTTAGTTTTTATGTATAGGTTAGAGTGCATATTGGGTGTTCTTCGAAAATAAGAAAGCTAAAAAGGAGCGGAGCTTGCAAAGCGACTGTAGCTTTCTTACTTACGAAGAACATCCAATATGCACTCTAACCTGCTTAGTGCTCCGCCCATTTTTTTCCGCCCAACACACTGCGTGACGTCACACGATAGCCTAAATGTGTTTAACCATATTTGGAAGAGGTAGCGGTACACATTTTCGGGTTACGTGTTTTGCATAGCTTATTCCCGCATTCTGTCTAGGTAAATCGGACAATATCACGGTGCATATCCATATCGGTACCCTCTTTGCGAAATATTTTCAAACGGTACCCTCTTTGAACATGTACAGGTTATTCTCTGCAAAACACAAACCAGCGATGGATAACAATGCAGTAAAGTTTCATTGCAATAAGGAAAGGAGGTATGACACGTAGAAAAGATGTATACCACGGGACACTAGAATGCTTTATTTATGTGCTGAATTGTCATGTGCCCGATTTCCATGTACTGCAACTTCACAATAAGCTACAAAAAGTCGACATGTCTTGCCTCGCCCGTCACCTCGACATATTTTTCGGGCTGAAATGAACCTGTGGCTTGATTATATATGCATCATACATATTTATTATGTTCATATACATGTCATCTTCGGACAAATGGCAGTATATTGTCGAAAATAAATGTAAAATTCATA
>NW_026865578.1:0-30761 GCF_026571515.1 Ruditapes philippinarum
AAAAAAAAAAAAAAAGGGGGGGGGGGGGAAAAAATTTTCTGCATACCCTTTTTGTAAATTTGTTATCTAAGGGTTCTTTTTTTGAAAAACAGAAAGGGGGGAATATCATTTTTCAAATTTTTATTTTGCCAAACCCTATAGAAAATCCCCAAATTTTGATAGGAACTTTTTGATTTGAAAAAGCCCAGTTATTTCCTCTATACGTTATATTGGAAATTCAGCGTTTTGCTTTTTTAAAAGTAAATAAGCCTTTTTTCACCAGGGGAAAGAACTTCTTGTTTTTAATATTTTAACCCAAATTTTAAACCCTTGGGTTAAATTTTTTTATATTAAAAAGGGGACGCCCAATTTCCCAAAAAATGCTAATAAAATTTTTTTTTTTCACCCCCTAAAACCCTACGGGGAGGGAAATTTTTTATAAATTTCTTCAACAGGGTTGGGAGCGGTTTATGGTTTTTCCCCCCAAAATTTTGCAAACCAAAAAATTTAAAAATAGATCCGACAAGTGATCCAAAAAGCTTAAAAACTTTTTAGAAAAAGGTTTTCTATATCAAAAAATTGAGAAAAAAGGTTTTTGTGGGGTAAAGATGCATGTTGAGCTAAATTTTTTTTTGATTTTTGAACCAATTTCCTTTTTTAAAAAGGGTTAAAACCCCCAAAAATTTGAACGTTTTCAACAATCTCAAAATTTTTTTTTTTAAAGATGGGAAAAAAACCAAAACTGTGTATAAAGAGTCCTTTCTCAAAAACCATTTTCCTTGGTTTTTTGAAAGGGATTGATTTTTCATATTCCAAATTGTGCAATAATTTTTTTAACATCTTTAAACATAGATTGTAAAGATGTCGGGGGACCCTTTTCAAAACCCGAACCTGGTCGTCGGAAAAAAAGGGTTAAAAATGGTTTTGGAAGGGTCCGGGGTTTTCAGTAAAATTAAAACCCAAACTAAAAATTTGTTTTTAAAGGTTTTCAAAAGATGGCCTTTTGGCCCAAAAAAGCATGAAACCCGCAGAGGGAAAGGGGTCTCCTTTTTTAAAACCCAAAGGGTTTGAATCGAAAAAAATTCCGGGAAAAATTTTCCAAATTTTAAATTTTAACCCCAGGAAAAGTAACCCTTTTTATACATTGACTTAAAAAAACCCTTTAAAAAATTTACAAATACATTTTCCCATTTAAAAATTTTTTTCCTAGAAAAAGGCCCATCAAATTTTTTTTCAAAACATTTTTTCGTAATCAATAAAACAACTGTATAGTTTCCTCTCCATTTTTCTAGGGAAATTTTTAAAAAAACTGAATGAAAAAAAAACAGACATCAACAAACCCACTTCCCCTTTTTGGAATCCAAACTGATTTTTTGGGTTCTTTTGTTTTTTTTTTGTCCCTTTCGTTAAATTTTTTAAAAAAATTTTGGGGGTTTAAATTTTGGCTTTAAAGTTTATTTGGAATACCCGGGGGGTAATTTTTGGGGCGTTTATATCGCCCTTTTTTTAAAAATTGGGTTTTTTATAATGCCCTTTTCCCCCAGATTTTCCCGGGTAAATTTGCGTATTTTAAAAAATCTTTAAAAGATTTTAAATAAAAGAGGCCCCCCCCGAATATCGGGAAACTTTCTTTAAAAATTTCACCCCTAAACCACGATACGAGCGGGGTTTATTATTATTTTGCCCTAAATTTCAGCGGGAAAAGAAAACCCGTTTTCATTTAAATTTTGGGAGTTAAAATCGTCGTCTGAAAGGAATATTATCCCGATTTTGGGTCTTCTGAATTTTAAAGGACCGGCGTTTTTACCAAAAAATTCTTTAAAAATTCTCGGGAAAAATTGATCGGGCTGTTTTAAATTTTTTGGGGTATTTTCTTGGGGGGTTTGTTTAATTTAAATTTTTTTAACCCTTTTTCCAGAATTGCCCGGCTGTTTATTTTCTATTCTGGGGATTCGTTTACCCCTTTTTTTAATTTTGGGAAATTTTCCCTTTTTTTAGCCTTTTTTTTTTTGTTAAAAAATTAAAGGGCGCGAAGAAAGAAAGCAAGTCTATTTTCTTCAAAAATTTTTTTTCTAATAAATGCATTGCGCGTTATTTTGAAAAGATTTTGCGCATTAAAAACATTTGTGTCAAACCATTTATTTTTTGGGGTTTTTTGAGAAAATTTTTTTCACACAATGGGTTTTAAACCCAAAAACGTTATTTTGCGTTTGTAATAAAATTTTTATTTTAGTTCGTGTATCAGTGATCAACGGATTTAACGGCGGGAAAATTAAATTTCGGGCCCCTTTTAAAAGGGGGGTTGGGGAAAAAGGGAAATCATTTCATTAATAAAAACAATTCCCAAAAAATTTGGGGTTTCTTTAAAAACCCTCCCAAACCCCCCCCCCTTTTCCCCAAAAAAATTTCAAAGCCGGGAAAATTTTTTACATTTTGAATGATCTTTTTAAAAAAGGCTGAAAAAAAAGGGGGGGCATGATCAGAGGTTATTTAAAACTTGAAAAGGCAAAAAAATTTTTCAAAAATTTAAAAACAAATTTTGTTTAAAAAAAATAGTCAACATGCACTAAAAACCCCAAAATTTTGGGGCAAAACGTAAAAATCACCCTTTTTTTTTGGCCCCACAAAGGCGGGGGCCCTTTGCTGTGAGAAAAACCAGGGCGAAAAATTTTTAAAAATGTGTTTTGGCAGACGGGGGTCCGTAGCAATCGAAACCAAAGTGGTCCCTTTATTTGGGCCCCTGCCGGAGTCAAATTTTTGGGAAATTTTAGGCAATATTTCGGAAACTAAATACTTATCGAAATTTTCAATGAAATCATCTTTAAAATTTGGGAATTTCGACTAGAAATCACCCGAAATAAAAACTTTTTTCCCTATGAAAAGTAATTAAGAAAAATCCCAAAATTTTTTTTTAAAATTTATTCAAAAAAAATCAAAATCTATCAACTAGTTTTCTTTTTAAATCAAAATTTTGGGGGTATATATTTGATAAAATATTCTTTGTTCAAATGGAAATAAAAGGGAATAAATTTTAAAAACCCAAAAATATTTCCTTTTTTTTCTTTTTCTTTCAACTTTGATATAGTTTTTAAAACCACTTTTTTATTTTGAAAAAAGGGGTTTTTAAAACCACCCCTAAAACGAACCCTTTCTTTTGGGAATTAAAGTGATTTTTTTACCCGGAAAAATGTTTTAAATAAGAAAGGGTTTCTTTGTTCAAAGTTTTAAATTTTCCGGACTTGACAACCAGGGTTCACAAAAGAATTTGTAAGTTTAAAAGTTTGATATGTTAATTCCAATTTAAAATCTAAATCCCTAATCCTTTTCGTTTAAACCATTTATGTTTTCCCTAAAGATATTTGACGTCTCTTCCCCACAGCCTTTAAATGGTTGTTGTTTTCATTTTTTAGAATGGTTAATGGTTTTGGTATTCTTTTCCCTTCCTTTTGAATAAAATTTTTTTTTCCCATAAAATTTTCCCTGCTTGCCGTTTTTTGTTTTGGCCTCTCTCCTTTGGCCCGGAAATTTGCGGTTTTCCCTTGTTTCTCTATTCCCTTGGTAATTTGGGTCCAATTTCCCCAACTTTTTTTTGATTTCAAAATGATTCGCATTTTTCCCCAAATGGGGGGCCTTTTTTTTACTCGTTCTTTTTTCTTGTGGGTAATTGGGGAAATTTTGGGGGCAAACGGTCGTGGGGTTTTAGGGCCCTTTTTATTTTCCCCAACCCCGGGGTGCCCTGGGCAATTAGAATAGGGCCCAGCTTCTTCTTACTGATGTGGAGTCTCTGTCATAACATTTTTTTTCGAGTTTTAATTCAATCTTTCGTTTGGGCTTGTTTTGTTTATTCCCCTAGAAAATTAAATTTAATTTCCCCATAGGAAACTTTTTTTAAGGTTTTTTTACCTTTGTTTCTTAGGTTTTTTTTTTATTTAGATGAAAACTTTGCACAAAATTTAAGCTAAAAATTAATTTTTATAATTTTTATTTCCCTTTAGAAAAATACTTTTATTTTAAAAAAAAATCAATTTACTGGGGATAAATAAATGGGGTAAAAGGGTTGCATATGTTTTTAAAAATATAAAATAAATTTAAAAAAATTTTTTCATAAAAATAAATTTGATTTAAATTTATTCCAAAGATTTTAAAAATTAAAAATCAATGTTAAAGGGAAATACTTTTTTTAAAAGGAAAATCTCAAGTCATGATTTGATTGGGGATTTTTTAAAAGGGCCCGTTTTTTTTTGAATGTAGGGGCAAAACCCCAACCAGTTAAAAACCCACCACTGTATTGGCCACTGTATCCGCTTAAACTAAGTACAATGAAGGAAAATAGACTCAACTGAATAAACTAGAAATGTGCTATACAAAATGTGCTATTTTTAATCATTAATTAATGAAAATGTGCTATATTCTTGATTAAAAGTAAGTAGTTTATTTTTTATATAAATAAATTGAAGAAATGAATTTGAAGAAACTAATAATAATGGATAATTCAAGGTCATAAATGTGGCACAGTCTCAAATAAATGACTACTCTTTGATGTTGATTTAACAGTTTGTAAATTGTTTGTATAATCTCATTCATTGTATTATATTGCTATTGAAATAAATGCTATATGCTATAATTATCATGTTTTGTTCTTTAGGGATTTGGATGTGAAGTGGTGGGGTTTTGTCCACTCTGTAAAATTTAGTGGTGGGGTTTTGTCCACTCTATAAAATTTAGTGGTGGGGTTTTGTCCACTCTATAAAATTTTGAGTGGTGGGGGTTTAACTGGTGGGGTTTTGTCCGTGTTCCTGTGTAACGGTGTCTTAACATAGTACCCTGCTGATAAGAGAGCCCCTCAGGGTAAATAACAAAAGGCAGATGAAAATATAAGTAGGCAATGCAAATTTTGTATTCTCTGGATGTTGGTGCAAATAAATTTCAATACAAGTAGTACAAAAATAAAAAAAAGAAAACTGAACTATTTTTGCATTTTATATTAATAAACTTATGAAAATAATAATATTGCAATGCATGAAAAGAAGAAAAAAAGATTGGTGTTATCTCAAAAATGGAATTGAAAGATTTTCTAATCTTTTTGTTAATATCCATGTCAAACGGAATGCCGTTAGGGCCATTGCCTATGAATGTGTTGATCTGAAACGCGATAGTCGATAGTACGATGGTGAAAACGCGAAATCACGAAACTACGATGGTGAAAATGCGAAAGCACGATGATGAAAACGCGAAAGTACGATGATGAAAACGCGACAGTACGATACTACGATGATGAAAGCGCGATAAACTATCGTGTTTTCACCATCGTACTGTCGCGTTTTCACCATCGTAGTTTCGTGATTTCGCCGGATTACTTTTTTCTTTGATCTATATTAGTCGTTATATTATTAATGCTGAACTTATTTATCAAATAATGAAAAAATATAAAAATCGTTTCAAAATTAACCAATTAACAGACTCCCCCGTAATTAATACGCTTTAACATTTTAATCTTTGATGAAAATATATAATTAAAAACAACAAAAACACATAATAAAATCAATTTATTTGAAACGAAATAATTGTACATTGTGTACGGAAAAAAATCTTATATCAACACATTTTTCATCTAGAAAGATCTAATAATGTTTAGAGATCCGGCACTGACCGGGCCAGTAAATATGATACTATTCGCCGGTCTCTCGCAAATTCCGGTCAAAATAGACCGGAAAAGACCGGAAGCGACCGGACCGGAGAATAGCGGTATAGATGGATACCGAAAATAAGCTATTTTCGCGAAAATAAGATCGCGGCTACGAAAATAAGATTTATTTTTGATATAGTGCATTTATCCGTTTAAATTTTTAGTATTTTAATTTTAAACCCATTTATCATTTTTTTAAATTTGTTTTTAAAAAAAAAATTAACATTTAAAAACCCAAAAAAAATTTTCGAAAAAAGTGAATTTTGAGCCGAAAATGCATCGTACAAAATATCTAAAAATCGCCGTGTAAAGCGAAAATAAGATTTTATTTTTTTGATATTATGTTTTTTAAAATTTTATATTTGTTGTTACGATTGATTTGTATGAAAAAAAATAATAAAGATTAAAATTTTTTGGGTATGAAATTTTAAAGACGTTTTGTGCAGAAAATTTTGGGAAAATACCCCAAAGGGTTTAGATAATGATCCCCCTTTACGAAAAAAACCCCAAAAGATGGCGACTACGAAAATAAGGGGGGGACTTTGGGTCCATAAATTATATTAAGATGGTAAAATAGTTTTACAACTGTTTTGTAATTTTTTAAATATGTTAAATGTTTTATTGAATATGTTGGTTAAACGAATAAAAAAATAGTCTTTTAAATAAAACCCAAAATAACAACGAATATTAAAGATCTATCAGGGAAATTTATATTACAATAATAAACCCGTGGATCTATATGGGAAAGAACATGTAGGGGGAAAAAAAATTTTTAAAAAGGTATTGTACAAAAGGGCTGTATTAAGATAATGTACATACTAAAAAAAGGGTTTACAATAAAATAAAACAAAAATAAAAACCCTTTAAAAAAGTGTTTACCTGTTCAAAAAAAACAACGATACAAAATAAATAAAAAGGGAAAAATTATTTTTTTTAAATTAAAGGGGAAAATATTTGATCTTTAACTAACAGTTTTTTTATCTTGTATAAATTTTGTTTTTTTGGGTACGAAAAAAAGTGTTATTGGGGAAGTATCCAGGGATAAAATACGAAAATAAGATTTTTTATTTATTTAAAAAACTGTCCCGAAAAAAAAAGATCTTTAGGGAACCCGATATATGAACGCTTTTTTACGAATAAAAAGATTTGGGAGGGGAAACCAAAATATTATTTTGGGGAAATGAATGAAAATAATTTTGAAAATATGAAAATAAATTTTCTAAATTGAAAATTGATGATTGGGTTATGCACGGACTTTATCGGGAAAATGATGCTTTCTTATGACACGTGCACATGATTGTCGGTAGCAATAAAAGGGCGCTAATACGATGATTAGTTTAATTGGATTACCCGGTTATGGTAATTGCCCAAACCGTTTTAAAGGCTCATCTTTTAGGTGTATTTTTGGGAAATAAATTTTACCCACAAACAAAAAACAATAGTTATTTTAAGGATCGACTTAATAACGATAATTTTAAATTTTTTTAAAGGTTTAAAATTTAAAAGTTTTTTTTTTTCCGGGCAAAAAAATAAAAAATAATTAAAAGAGAAAATTTTGTTTTGCCGACAGAAAACCTTTGTGTTTTAAAAAAGTTTGCAAAAATGCCCCGTTCCTTATTTAAACATTTGAAAGTCTTTAAATTTTTTGTCAGGATTTTGTGTGTTTATTTTTTATTTTTCTTGGAATTTTTAAAAATTTTGCAAAGGGGATAAAGTTCTCTATATTGTTTTCTGGAAAAAAATAAAAATTTGAATTTACATAAAAAAGAAATTTCCAGTTTTATTTGGGTTTAAATTTCCCCGTTATTTGGGATTAAAGGGGGTTTGGGTTTTTTTTTTCTTTTAAAATTTTTAGAACTTTTTCCCGTGCTTTTTAATTTTGAGTGGTTTTTTTTTGGGGTGTTTTTTTTAATTTTAAATTACTTTTGTTTTTTAAAATTGTGAAATCATTAAATATTAAAAAAAAGGGGCTTTTAAATTTTAAATTTGTGTTCTATTTATTTAAAATTTTTAAAAAAACTACATATAATTTTTTCTCTGTGTGTTTTTCTGGGTTAAAAAAAAACGGAAAATATTCCCGTGCTCTTTTGTGCAATGAAAAATTTTGAAACCACTGTATCTGTTGTGAGGTTAAAATGGGATTTATTTGGTTTTCGGAAAAGTTGTTTTTTTATAGTCCTATAAGAAAGTATGTTCTGTATTTAAGAAACAATAACAATATATCCGATTTACATTTATTGTTTTATATAGCATTTAAAAGTAAACTATGAAAGTTTAATCAACCGTTCTGAAAACACACTCTACGCAAGATTTATCTTTTAAATTTTGCCACTTTGTGACGGAAAGAACTTTTTCATTTTTCGGGAGTGTTTTTGGGAATTTTGGGCGAATTTTTCCAAGGGTCTACATAATCACTTTTCATGAACTTTTTCAGTTTTTCATTTTGATTTTCCCCATCTTAAACAAAAAGTTGTTTTGTCCCTACCAAAACTCTCGAAAGTTACCCCTTTGTGACAAAAACCACAAAAACGAAAAACTCGCCAGTTCCATGCCCTTTTTTGTAAATTCCACGGGCTCGTTTTGCCCCTTCAAAAAATTGTATTTGGTGTTTTTTTTTCGTTTTTATCTGTTACCCCCAAAAAATGATTAAAATGCTCTGAAATGGGGAAAAAAAAAAAAATTTACATAAACAAAAAATGTTTAAAATTTTCTCAAGTACCCCAAAAAAATAATTTTGGTATTTTATTTTTTTTAAAATTAAAACTGAAATAACACTAAATAATATAAGCGATAATTTTTTATGCCCCTATTGTTTGATTATTTTTTTTTATATAAAAAAACATTAAATTTAAAAAAAAAAAATTAAATTTTTGGTTTTTGTTAATTTACACAATCTTTGGGAAAATTGATTTTGAATTGTTTCGTAGTACCCCTGCCAGGAAAAACCATAGAACTTGCATTTTTTTGGTTTTAAATTTAAAATCGCCTTTTCTGATGGGGAAAATGTTCCAGTTTCCCCCAAACATAAAATGTTTTCCCCCAAAACTGCAAAAAAGGACATTTTTTGAAAAATTTTTTTCTTCCCAAATATCTGTATATTTTTTTTTATCTATTTTTTTTTCCCCTTTTTTTTGGGACGGAAACTGTTTGTTATAAATGATCAATTGCCAAAAATAAAATATTATTACATGCAGGGACAAATAGCACTAATAACTTCAAGTGTGTGGCATGTCTAACCTGTTTTAAAAAAAAACAACGTTAGTGTAATTTTCACCAGAAAAATTAAATTTTTGTATATAACAACGCCGTATTTTAAAATCAAATTAGTGTAAACAGGCCTTTCTTTTTGTAAAACCCCCCAAAGCTATAAAATTTTTTGTATATTTCTTAAATTTAAAAAAATTTTTTTTTAAAAAAAAAAAGTTTTTTTTAAATGGTATTAAGGAAATTTTCGGGGAAAATTTAAATTTTTTCGATGATATAACTAAAAAACTGAAAAGAAAGTGGTAAAAATATGCATAAATAACCCTTCTGCGTAAGAAATGCAGTAAAAAAATATGGGTTCGTAAATACAAAAAAATCAGTCTTTAAACTCCCACATAACAGGGAAAAATATTACTTGAATCTGTAATATTTTAAACTTTTCCCAAAAAAATCGCAGTGCATTTTTCTAAAAGTTTGATTTTTTTAAATTTTTGGGATAAAGCTAAAAAAAAATCTTCCCAGTAAACAATAAACAATAAATAAGGGCGAAATGTAATGTAAATTTGTCATTTTTTTACAGAACAGAAAAAAATTTTATTTATATCATGGTTTTTTTGCCCAAAAACCCCTTATGTTGGGTTTTTTCATGGGCGGCTCATATATATATAGTATAACCCTCCATTTATTTTTTTCCCTGAAAAAAAGAAAGAATCATTTAATTATAGTAATTGTTTTTTAAAACATTATGATTGATTTGATTTTTAAAGAGTTTTTTTGTTTATTTAGTCCTTTAATTTCCAAACCCTTATCGGAATTTTTTAAATTTTAAACAATAAAAACCCATTTACCCAAATTTTCAGACCTGTGATACATTGGGGGCACTTTTTGATGTCCCAAGGGGATTTCAAAAACTGAACGTAAACGATGGAAAAAAGAAGAATTATCATATCACTCGTATCATGCCGCACGGGGAAACCCCGGGTGGTTTATTCAAAATTTTGATAAAGGTCTCCAGAGGCTTTTGAGTGATGCCCTACTAGTTTTGAAAGTTTTAAACTGAAAGGTGCTTTTAGGGAATTGTTGTTCATTCGTAGGGGTAAAATTAAAAAAATGGGTGTGCTTAAAGCTTTTAACACAAAAGCTAAGAAACCAAATATCAAACGCAAAAAATTTTTTAGCTTACTATAGTACACAAAAAAGGCACTTTTGCGTACTTGGAAAAGGCGTTGGGCTGTTTAATTCATTTTCAATTTTTTTCTCGAAGGGGGATGAATCTAGGGAAATGTTGAATTAAGGTACAGACAAAACCAAGAGTTTAGGGGGAAAATTTTAAAAGGGTCAACTGAAACATTTGGTAGTGAAAGAAGTTTTAACGAGAGAAAGAAATTTAAATACCCACGATGACTTCGAGAAGCAGCGCAATGAGTTTCAACTTCGGGGCGATTAAACATTTAATTACAGAAGGGAAAACCCAAACCGACTCGACGAATATTTCGGAAAAAAATTAAAAAAAGTCGAAAAACTTTTTTAAGAATAAGATTTTGTCCCGGAGCGTTTAAGCATGATGACGGCCTCATGTTTTTGGGTTTGTAAAAACTACACACAGACCACAAATAACAGACATGAAACGATTTCTGGGTCGGAAAAAGGAGTTGTATTGGGAAATTTATAAAAACGTTAACCTTGGCGAATTCCCTGTAAAACCCCCCTGTTTTTTTAAAGGGCACATCAGTCCTTGAGACGAAAAACTAAAGAACATCCAATTTTGCTTTGGGCCCCAAAAGTTATTTTACCAAACCCCTAAAAAGAGCAAAATGAATCGTTCTTATTAGATATTAAACCCATGGTTTCACTGGGAAAAAGGGAAATCACCAAAAATTTTGTTATAGGCAGTGATGAGGAGCTTGCCTTAAAAAGGGGAAAACAGGAGGGGTTTTATCCAACAGCCACACGTTCTATGTACACGGCATCTGAAGGAAAAAACAAATCGACCATGGGAAACATTTTTAATATCCCCAAAGAAAGAAAGACAGGAAATTTTTGCCCGGGAATTTTTTCGGTTCCAACGGGCTTCTGGGAACCTTTCCCGACATAAAAACATACACATATAGAATCCCAAAAAATTTAAAGAGCTGAAGAAAAATTTTTACGGGAAAAGTTGGGAAAAAAAATTCAGGCATTTTTCGAAAAAGGGAAAAAAGTTTTCCAATGTTACAGGAAACATGTAATTTACTCCAGCTGAAAAAAGGGGAAAAAACCCAAACCCTGGACAAATAATAAATCAGAGAGCGCCAAAACACATACTGAAATCTGCAAATCCAGTGGGAAAATTTCAAGATATACTCACGTTCAAACGACACCTGCATGGTATAATCAAAGGTGAAAAAAAACTGAAAAAATTTCAGAGCAATAAAAGACATGGGCAACTTTAAGCTATCTGAGAAATTTCAACATCACGCCCGTCGAATATTGATTACTGGACAAACATGTCTGAAGAAAAATAGGCAAAAAAAGAACGAGGAAAATTCTTACAGATGTGGGAACGCTGAATGCCAACCTGTTGTTATCAACTGATGGTACCAAGAACTGTGCAAAAAACCCATCTGCAGGACGGAAACCCAAACCAAAAGGAAGAGAAAAAGGGCCGAAAGATCAAGGACGCCAAATGCTAAGAGGAAGCTTTAGTCGGAAGGGAGTCCATAAGGATCTCACCGGGTTGTTTCCTACACACCGGCTTTAGGCCACCCATAACATGACCCTAGCAAACTAATACACCTTAAGAAGGAATAATTCTGAAATACTGAGGTGTACAAAAGGCTATAAAACAATTATTATATATCTTCCAGAAATGAATAAGGGCGAGTACTAAACTAAATTCATTGAACTACGTTTTTCTGTTATTTTGTTTGAAGGTAGGGCCCAGTACAAAGCTTAGGGTCAGCTTAACATCTGGCCGTGAGTGCGTAATGTCCCCGGGCACCCTGGTGGCCCCCTGGATGTCAGGGAGGGGGGATTTTAGGTATCCTAGGTTGCCAGGGAAGGTGCTCTGAAATTGAGTTCAGGATCTTACATACGGAGAACTAATTCTTAATGATGAGGTTGGTTCTTGTCTAAGTGTTACATTTAGTTTCTAAACAATTATTATATCAACATTCATTCAAGACATGTTATGTAAACATTTTGTATAATAATAATGCCCATATTATGTTCAATATCATATTACATGCAATGTACTGTAATTTTTTTTGTTATTTACTTTTTTGTGTGTTTGCGTGTGCTTGTAATGTGTGCGGTTTCTACTGTAATTTGTGTTAATATTTGTTGTTGTTTTTTTTACCGATTTTGTAAACATAAATTTTTTCATTTTTAAATTTCACTAACGTTTTCTAAAACCTCTTGTAGTAATCAAAAAAAGAGAAAAAATAATAGTATTAGATATCGTAAAGTCTAGAGATTTTTTTTAATGGAATAGGAAAAAATTAAATAAGAATCCAAATATTATTTTTATTTTTTTCGAAAATTACTTTATAACGGTAATAAATAAACATATCTTTTTTATATAAAAGTTTAAAGTTAAGATAATTTTTTTAAATAGATTAAATTTTTGTGGGCCCCTGTGAAGAGTTCTCCCGGGGGTGTGGCCTGGATGCAGATGATTTTAACCATTTTGTAACAGAAACGCTCTTTTAAAAAAAGAAAATTAGGGACTTCTAAAAATTATTTTAAACAAAATTCATTCCAACTGGTTTGTAAAAAAAATTTTGGGATATAAAATTTCCCTATTATTTTTAATAAACCAAAATTTTCCAATCCCTGTTTTCCCGTAATTTTTTTTTATTTACTTTTTTTTGTGGGGGTTTTTGTGTGCCTTGTTTTTGTGCGGGGTTTTTAAATTTTATTTTGTGTTAATTTTTTGTTGTTGGTTTTTTTTTTTTAAAACCCTTTTTTTAAAAAATAAATTTTCAATTTATTTTTTTCAAATAACCTTTTTGTAAAAACCCTCTTGTAGAATTCAAAAAAAAAAAAATAAAAAAGGGATTAGGGAAACCCTAAAATCTAGAGGGTTTTTTTTAAAGGAATAGGGGGAAAATTAAAATTTAAAAATCCAAAAAAATTATTTTTTTTATTTTCGAAAAAATCTTTTAAAAACAGTTTTAAGTTTAAAAATATTTTTTATATATAAAAGGGTAAAGTTAAGAAAAAATTTTTTAATAGATTTTAAATTTTTTTGGGGATGTGAAAAAGTTTTCCCCCTCGTGGGTGTGGGGCCCGGGATGCAGGTGCTTTTAACCATCTTAAAATGAAAGGGTCTTCAATGAAGACCCTTATTAAATTTTAAGAAAAAATAAATTTTTTGATAAATATATTTTTTACATTTTGGGATTAAAAAGGGAAAAAAATATTCCTTTTTTTACAAACATTTCAAAACACTTTTAAAATTTTCCCCTTTAAAACCTAACATTTTTATTTTCGGTAAAACAAAAACTTTTTTTTCGCACGCGGGTAATTTTTTCCCTATATGTATTTTTTAAGGGGGAAAATTTTTTGGAAAAAAAAGGTTATTTTTTTGTTTTTTATAAAAAACAAAATTTAACAGGTAAATTCCTTTATTCAAAATTTAAAAAAAAATAAAAAAAAACAACAAAGGGTTTTAGCGGGTTTTTCCCCGAGTTTTCCCCTTATTTTTTGTGTGACGTAAATTTTCCCGGCCCCTAAACTAAAATTTTTAAAGGGAAATTAAATTTATATTTCTTAAAAAAATTTTTTCATCTGGTTTAATTGTAAAATCTATGAAATAAACATATATTTTTTTAAAACAACATAAATATTTAAATAAATTTCCCTCCAACATTAAAAAATTTAAAGCTTATTTTTTTGTAAAACCCCGATCTTATTTTTCCCCTTTACAAAAGGCGAAATTTGAGATATTTTTCCCTAAAGATGATTTTCGGCTCAAAACTTCAAATTTTTTAACGGGTATTTTTTTTTGGTTTTTTAAAAATTTTTAATTTTTTGTAAAATGCAATTCAAGAAAGAAAAAATGTTAAAATAAACTACTAAATTAAACGGATAAATGCACATAATCAAAAAAAAAATCTTATTTTCGTAGGCCCCCGAAATTTTTTTTCGCGAAAAAAAAGCTTTTTTTTCCCCGGGATCCATCTATACCCAGAATTTGTAAAATCCGCATATTCGGGTGCCTTTAAATATTATCCCTATTCAAAATTTGTTTACAATTTTTTTTGGGTACTGATTTTGTTATTTTCAACTGAATTGGGTGGTCTTTACGATGGCGGGGAAAAAAACTTTTCCCTCCTTTCAAAAAAGTAAAAATAGAATGTCAAAAAAATATAAGGGAAAGGGGAAAAAGCATTTTCAACAAGTGCACAAGAAACTTTTTTAATATAAAGATGTCATTTTTGAAGGGATTACAGCAAATTTGAATTTTGACTGGGGGGGCTTTTGTTTTTGGGTTAATTCTGTTTTGTTAAAGCTGAAAGAATCATGGGAATTTTAAAATGAAGGGGATACTGGGGAAAAACGAATGAGGAATGTTTTAGGGAAAAAAAAACCCGGGTGGTCCCCGAATTGTAAAAGGATACCCCGATTTAAATTTTATGGGGCAAATTAAATTTAAGAGCTTTCTTGATAATGAAAAAAGTTTAGGGAACAAATATTGGGTAAAACCCCTTTGGTGGGCCTTTTTTTGAAAAAACCTTTTGGGGAAACCCCCAATTTTTTTTAAGAAAACCCCCGTTGAAATTTTTTTGGGAAGGTTTAATTTTATTCGTTTTTGGGGTTTTTTTTATTTTTTTACCCCAAGACCCAAACCCAACCCCCCTTTGAATTAAACCGCCAAGGGAACCAAACTCAAAAAACAACCTTTTTTTACTGACAATTGGGTTTTTTAATTACCCCGTCTTAATTTTTTACATTGGGCTTACAGGAGGTAACTTTTTTAGAATTCTATTTTTGCAATTTTTCCAAGGGTTTCGGTGACCCGGCTTATTTCGGCCTTTTTCCCTTTTTAGGGGGCATGTTTTATTACCAATTTGCTTCGAACAAATATTTTCAGGGCAAGGATTCCGCCGGTCGCTTAAATTTTTGCCCTGGGGGAACCCCCATAAACATAAACCGGATTGTTTACAAACCCCACAAAATACCAACAAATAAACGTTCCCCCCGGCGTTTGGTTGTCAGTCTATAAAGGGGGTAGGGCCGGGGGTTCTTTGTTGCAATTCCCAACCAGTGAAGGCGATTTATTTAGGGGCCCAATTCCCCAGCCGGGGATAACGGGTTTACCCTATCATTTAATCAAACCCGCATAGAAAGGTCAGACTAATGTATACACGCGCTTTACATGTAATTACCAGATATAACACGAGGTGATAATTTTTTATCTTTGATCAACAGTTGATTGAAAATTAGCAAATTTTTCCGACAAAAGGATTAACAGTCTATAAACGTCGCAAGTCCATACATAATTGACCATATTTGATGTATTGATGACATGTAAATAATCAGACTCTGTATATAATAAAACTTACGCAATATATAAGTTTCTTGGGGTGTCTTGGGGTAGTCCTGGGACTGAAAATGTGTATCTTTCTGTCCCAGGGTATTCTTGGGGTATCTTGGGGTGTCTAAACTCTTGGGGTAAATAGACCGACCCTAATTTTATCGTTGACAAATTAGTTCTCAAACCTCATAAAAAATAGTCTAAACAGGTCTAGGATTTCATGAAATTTATGGATTGTCCGTAAATTTATGGAGAATCAGGGTCAGCTCAGCCCTCAAACGTACTTGGCCCTCGAGTCAGCTTGGCCCTATTCCAACTCGGCACGGGTCAACTCGGCCCATAATTATATATTACTGGTAATGATTACTTTTATTACTTTTGATAATTATATGCTTTCATGAATAACTTTCATGGTTTAACATTTTCACAGTAACAGACCTCTACTCAAGGATATTGAAAAGTTTTATTGATGAAAGTACCAATTTGTAACTATGTGAATTTGTAGAGAAAGAAAGAATTTAATGTTTATATGCATGTTTTGCTACTCCAGATGTTTTGCTACTCCAGATGTTTTGCTACTCCAGATTTTTTGTAAAAAATATTGTTAAAACAGCATTGGTCGTATTCAAAGAACAAACAGTTACAAAAATTCAATCTAAAAACTCTATTTATTGATCAATATTTAACATATATATCCGGGCTTTTTTTCCTTCTAAAGCAGGGGCTGCTTCCCCAAAGAAAAATTCTTTAAAATCATGCAGTTTTCCCCAAAAATTGAATTTACTCCCCTTTTGCAATTATACTGTGTAATTTTTTCCCAAAATTAAAGGCTTGGCTGCTTCCCCAATCTGTGAAAATAAAGCCCTGCATATATTGTATTGATATCTCATCTTTAAGAAGAGATATCAATACAATATATGCAGACTTAACAAAGATAATTTCAAACAATACGTACAGGTCACTGTAGTACACTGGCAACTTTCTCAATTTCTGTTTGTAAGTGATTATAACTTTATAGTAATTTTGTCCTTAAATTTTTTATTAACTTAACAATCTAAACAATCTATATCCTAATATATGCTTTTAATAGAGGGCCGAGTTGACCTGTGCCGACGTTGACCCGTGCCAAGGTGGTATAGGGGCCTGGGCCGAGTTGACCCTTTACCATTTATTGATAGTCTAGAAATTTAAAGATTTTTCATTCCATAAGTCAGTATAAATTAATAATGTACAGATATTCAATGTGAAATTTGCTGTTTTAAATTTTATACTAAAGTCTGCAGCTTAAAACAAGTTGTTATATTGATTGTTTATATATAGGTAGACAGACGTTTTTTATCATTGGGATGGTTCAGTCCAAGAGGGTTCACACCAAGACATTTCACTCCCAAATGGGCATGAAACGTCTTGAAGACTGCTTATCAGGCTGGTGAAAATGCCCGATCGAGCTTAGACATAAAATATCAATAGTGGTCACATTTTTTACTCACCTGTCATGAAACTTGGTCAGAATGCTTGTCTAGGTAATTGCTCGGATGTGTTTGATGGCTCAGGTGAGCGATCTTATCTCTTGTTGATATACATATTTGGAAAAAAAACAATCAGTGTTGTAAAAGTATTTAACTAGAAGGGCAGGTTAAAGTTGAGCTGGACTTGCCTATCAGCAAGTTCATTTGAAAAATAATTTTTAACACTGAAAAACAGTTGTTTCTGGTGAACAACTAGGCCCTCTTGTTTATTGTTGCCAGATACACAAAAGCTTGTCCGGACTACTTCTCAAAACTACTGGACCAGGTGCAATTTCATTAAAACTTTACAGGTCTAATGATCAGTACCAAGTGTAGTTGTGCATATCTTTAGCATTTTATGGTTCAATGAATTTTGAAAGAGTTATGGCCCTTTAATTATTTTTACTTTTTAAAGTTTGTAGGCAATTCTCCTTTTATACCACGTATGCAATTTCAATGAAACTTA
Organism: Ruditapes philippinarum; assembly: GCF_026571515.1. Taxonomy (NCBI): domain Eukaryota; kingdom Metazoa; phylum Mollusca; class Bivalvia; order Venerida; family Veneridae; genus Ruditapes; species Ruditapes philippinarum. The sequence goes on from NW_026865578.1 coordinate 17,364, forward strand.
ACAAGATTGATTGGTAGGTCAAGTACTTGCGCATATTACATGGGTTTTCTGCTTGAATGATTAGTGGCCGAGTTATTGCCCTTGAATAAAAAATGTGCTTTTTTGTGTTGCCAGCTACACAGAAGTTGCAATTTCATCAAAACTTTAGGGGAATGATTAATACCATGTCAAGTTGTGCATCTCATCAACATTTTTCGGTTCATTGATTTTTGTGCCCCCACTTTAGGCTGGGCATTTAGATTTAATCTTGTCCGTCCATCCATCCGTTCTCATTTTGTGTTGCAGGTAGCTCAAAAAGTATTTGACCTAGAGTCTTGAAACTAATAACAGGATTGTTGATCAGCATGTGTAGTTGTGCACCTGGGTATTTTTGTTTAGATTTATTTAGTATTTGTACAGTTATTGTCCTTGACTATGTAAAAATTTCCAATTTTCAACTTGTGTCACATGAAGCTCAAAAAGTATAAATTTGACATAGGGTCATGAAACTTTACAGGAATGTTTCTCTAACTTGCTCAGCACGTGACGTTTTGTATCTGGGATTTCGCTTGTGAATTGATATGTATTGTCAGAGTTATTGCCCTTGTGAAAATTTGCAATATTCAATTTGTGTTGTGCATATCTCAAAATGTGTTTAATCTAGAGTCATGAAACTTAATAGGAATGTTGATCAGCATATGTAGTTGTGACAATGACAATGTGTTTATTCGTAATATAAGGCCTTCAGCCCAAAATACAATCAGATTTTCAATTTAACAAAGAGTTAGATATAAATATATATAATAGACATATGAGTATATTTACAAGTAATAAGTATAATGTTAAAATTGAATATTTAAGTTGAAATAAAGGTAATATTAATTAAACATATAATGTACAATTGCCAATATGATTAATATCAGTGTTGAAGAGGTAACTATTAATCTAAATATATTATTTAAACATAAAGGTATGGTTACATAGAGAAAGGATAGTTTCAACAAATGGTGTAACCGAAATTCATGGCACATAAAAATAAATTAACAACATTACAATATACATGTTTAAATTTGTTCAGTTATTTGAAGTTTTCTTAAATTATTTGCTTCATAGATAAATTTTGCCAATTTTCTAATATTGTCTTTCGCTGTTTCTGACATTATAGAATTAAAGCGTTCATTACTGTTTACAATCACATTCCAATTACAAAAGTTTAAGTGTTTGTGTCTAAGGTCGTTGTACTGCTGACAATCAATAAAAAAATGCACTTCATTTTCCACAACATACACATTACCTTTAAGACAAAATGAACAAAATCTAAATTCTCTGTCAATATTTAAGTGCCTTCCTGTTTCAATTTTCAAGTCATGGCCACTGCATCTAAAATTTGCTAATGCGCGTTTATATGCATAAGGCATACTTAGTGACAAATAACATTTGTCAGAAATAGATGTTTTATAAATTCTGTAACTGATCGCTTTTGGTGATGAATTAATGTCAGACATTATCTCTTGTCTACAGCAGTCTGAGATTCATGGTATAAATACTTGCATTAATGTTTTAACATTTCCGACTCCGTTGTAACCAAGGCCTAATTGAAATAACATACGTTTAACATGAGTTGCCCATGTGATTCGTCCTTGTTCATCTAAGTTTCTGAGCATATTATATAGCATTGTCTTGGTACACCTTGCACCTTGGATTTCGCTTGTGGATTTATCCAGTATTTGTAGAGTTATTTCCCTTAATTTAGTAAACAGTTTCATTATGTTGTGTTATTTGTTCCTTGAGTGCTTGAGTTAGAATCAACTAACTTTGCAGGAATAATGATCAACATCACTGTGAAGTAATGCACCTGGGATTTTGCATGTGGATTTTTACAGTTTTGTTTAGAGTTATTGCCTTTGACTTGGTATAAATTTGCAATTTTCAACTTGTTCATGCATAGTTCAAAAAGTATTTGACCTGTAGGCCTGTAAGTTTACAAGAATGTTGGTCAGCATGAGCATGCTTTGTGTAGGTATGCACCAAAGGGTTGGCTTGTGGATATATTCAGTATTTGTAGATATTTCCCTTTACTTAGTAAAAGATATTAGTTTTTAACTTGTGGCACATGTAGGTAGCCCAAAACATATTTGACCTTGAGTCATAAGATTGACAAAAACAGTGGAGTGTGGGGGCACTCGTGTCCTATGGACACATTTCTAGTTGCCTGTCATGCTTTTAATTTTGAAATTTGTCTGGACTACTCGTGTTATACCACTAATGCAATTTCAATAAAACTTTACAGGATTAATCAATAGCTCAAATTCTTGTGCATATTACACTGGTTTTTAGGTTGAATAATTTTTTGCTGATGCATGGCTATCATGAGGCAACACATGTCATCACTGATGGCTTGTCTAATTTATTGCACTATATTAACCCCTTCAGAAAGCCACAGGTTGTTTTGAAAAATTAAAAAAAAATATCACTTTGCTGTAGAATATTCAGGTGAGTTTTAAGGCCCATGGGCCTCTTGCTTAATAGGCCTCTACAAAAGTAAAACACTAAAGTACTTTATTGACGAGATGGTCTCATCCCATTTTAAGTCAATGACCTATTTCTAAACCTTTTAGCTGTAAATATCTGGTGAGATTATGATCCTCTTTCTGAGTGACGCACTTGTCAAATAAAGTTTGTCGGAGACTTGCTTTTCCATATTGTTCTCATGTTTGTAATTATCCCCCGCCGATGGAATCGGAAGGGGGATATAATTTTGGCGTTCTTCGTCCGTCCATCCGTCCGTCCGTCCAAATTTCGTTTCCGGAGTAGTTCTCTGCAACTACTGGCTGGAATTCAACGAAACTTTATGGGAATCATCAATATCAAGAGGAGATAAGCATATTTGCCTTGTTTCGGTCAGACCCTTTAACTCAGAGTTATGGCCCTTGATAAGTTATGTAGTACCGGGGGTCACGCATATAGAGTAAAAATCGTTTCCGCACTACTTCTCTGCAACTACTACCTAGAATTCAACGAAACTTTATGGGAACCTTTAATACCAAGAGGAGATGCGCATATCGTCGGCTTGTTCCAGTCAGACACTTAAACTCAGAGGTATGGCCCTTGATTAGTTATGCAGTATGCATATAGAGTAAAAATCGTTTCGGCGCTACTTTTCTGCAACTACTGGCTGGAAATTAATGAAACTTTATGGGAACCTTCAATACCAAGAGGAGATGCGCATATCGTCGGCTTGTTCTGGTCAGACACTTTAACTCAGAGTTATGGCCCTTGATTAGTTATGCAGTATGCATATAGAGTAAAAATTGTTTCTGCGCTACTTCTCTGCAACTACTGGCTTGAATTCAACGAAACTTTATGGGAATCTTCAATACCAAGAGGAGATGCACATATCATTGCCTTGTTCCGGTCAGACACTTTAACACAGAGTTATGGCCCTTGATTAGTTATGCAGTATCCATATAGAAAAATATTTGTTTCCTCACTTCTTCTCTGCAACTACTGGCTGGAATTCAATGAAACTTTATTGGAACCTTAAATACCAAGAGGAGATGCGCATATTGTCGCCTTGTTCGGGTCAGACATTTTAACTTAGAGTTATGACCCTTGATAACTTAGGCAGTATACAACCAGAGCAATAATCGTTTCCGTGCTAACTTCTCTGTAACTATAATTACTGGCTGGAATTCAATGAAACTTTATAGGATACTAAGAGGAGATGTGCATATAGTCGCCTTGTTCCGGTCAGATACTTATAATTCAGATTTATGGCCCTTTATTAGTTATGTGGTATGCATACATCTCATTGGCATTTCCAGATATTACTATTTAACACAAAGTTATGGCTCTGTTATTGCCCTGAATATTTATCAAGTTCAAAGAATATTACTGTTAATGCCATGATTAATATATAAATAAAGCCTTATGTCTTCAGTTGTTGTGTTAATAATAACCAGTACCCGGAGGGGGATATAAATTCAACGAATTTGCTTGTTTTTTATGCATTTCAGATACCAACAAAATTTTACAGAAAGAACTGAAAATTGAATCAATCAAGGAAGGACGATGGGCATCTATATTTGGAACTCATGTGCTGAAAATGCTTGCTGTATATGATCAGATGAAAATAGATTCAGGCTATTGCGAGTTGTCTACGGAATGTCCATGTGGATGTAAAAAGCCAATTAACATTGATGACAATAGCATGGGTAACGATTCTTGTTTACAAGTTTTGTAAAACTTGCAAGGCCTATAGAGCTAAGATATTTTGTGTGTAACATCATCTAATGAAATTCTACAAAAAATTTACAAATTATGGCCCTGGGGTCAAAATTGGCCCCGCCCCTTGGTGTTACTGATTTTTATTATGTATATATAGTAAAAAGTTAAAAAATCTGAAAAAGTCTGAAGGTACAAGGCTTAGAGCTTTGATAATTAGCTCACCAGAACCGAAGGTTCAGGGTAAGTGCATATGCAGATCTAGCATTGATCATAATTTTGGACTGAAAGTCCTGAGATCCATACCTCAATCTTTTGAAATAGCACAATTTTATTCTTCATAATTATAAAACTTCCCCGAGGCGGGGGACGTGGTAACTCTGTTACAAATTCTTGTTCTCATAGTTTCAGAAAATATTAAAGCTTTTAGCCTTTTACTTTTACTATCAAAATGTCAGTAGAAAACATGTTGACCAGTTCATTCACTTGATTTAAAGCCATACTGCATCATTTTATGCAAATGACTCATTTGATATATACATACTTGGTAGTTACGAAATAATGTGAAAATAACAATAATGTTGTTACATCACAACTTTAAATTAATTTTACATCTGTGTGAAAATATCAAGTTTAAATGGATTACAGACAATTTTCTGTAGTCAATCTGTATGGCGATACATATTGTATCATGGACCGGCTGTACCGCGGTACGTATTGTATCGTGAGGTGAGAGTATCGTTACACCCTTATTTTTAAGAAAGCCTTTCCAAAGTTTTAAGACAAAATAATTCAATTTATATAGTGAACAATGAAATGATGGGTCAGGTGAGTGATCTAAAGCCACCTGTTTGGCCCTCTTGTTAGTCCCCTACTGGTTTAACTGGATCATGTGATAACACAAAAAGTACTGAAAATATTTTTATGAAAAATGATGTGTGGATAAATGGCAGTATGGAGATAATGCATGTCTCTCTCTTTTCTTCCTATGTTGAAAATTCTGGTTGCTTATTATGGCAATAAATACACAGAAAATATGGCAAATTTAACACATAAACTGAATCCAGGAATAACGCAAAAAGTACTGAAAATCTTTTTATGAAATTTAAAATATCGGTAGATTGCAGTCTGGAGATTATGCTCATCTTTTTCTTTTCTTCCTACGATGAAAATTCTGGTTGATATGGCAACAAATAGACTTAATTTCAAGAATTCTTATTTTAGTTTTTATGCTTTTTCACTATAAGTTCTTTATTTCTTATGGTATTTACTTCAAACTTTAAATATAAGTTTCTGGTTATCAACCACATCATAATATTATGTGACAAGGTTTACAACTCTAGCCTAAAAATTATCAAAATGACCTCCCTTGAACTAAGAATTTTCATGAAAAGAATGTTTTGTTTTTTTTGATAACTTCTTTATTTCTTAATGTATCTACTTCAAACTTCGTAATTATGCCCCCCTTCCATTTGTCGTTCTGTTGGTCTGTAGACCAAATAGTTTCCAAGTGATAACTAAAGAACGCTTAGGCCTAGGAACTTCAAACTTGGTATGATTATTGTTCATGACCAGTAGATGACCCCTATTGATTTTGGGGTCAAAGGGTCAAAGGTCAAGGTCACATTGACTTTGTAGGTAAAAACGGTTTCCAAGTGATAACTAAAGAACGCTTAGGCCTAGGAACTTCAAATTTGGTATGATGATTGTTCATGACCAGCAGATGACCCCGAATGATTTGGGGGGTCAAAGGTCAAGGTCTCATTGACCTTGTAGGTAAAAAGAGTTTCTGATCAATAATTAAAGAACGCTTAGGCCTAGAAACTTCAAACTGGATTTGATGATTGTTCATGACCAGCAGATATCCACTATTGATTTTGGGGTCAAGGGGTCAAAGGTCAAGGTCACATTTACCTTGTAGGTAAAAATGGTTTCCAATCAATAACTAAAGAAATGTGCCTAGGAACTTCAAACTTGGTTTGATTTGGTTTGATGATTGTTCATGACCAGCAGATGGCCCCTATTGATTTTGAGGTTAAGAGGTCAAAGATCAAGGTCACATTAATGTTGTAGATAAAACACGGTTTCTGATCAATGAGTAAAGAATGCTTAGGCCTAGGAACTTCAAACTTGGTATGATGATTGTTCATGACCAGCTGATGACCACTATTGATTTTGGGGTGAAGTGGTCAAAGGTCAAGGTCACATTGACCTTGTAGGTAAAAACGATTTCCGATCAATAACTTGACAACCCATGGGCTGTTGGCCCTCAAATTTTGAAGATGCATTAGTATTGGCCAGTTGATGACCCCTAATGATTTTGGGGTCAGGGGAACAAAGGTCAATGTTGCATTGACCTTGCATTATAAAATGGTTTTCTATCAATAACTGGACAACCCATGGACCCTTGACCTTCAAAATTTACAGATGCATTGCTTTTGGTCAGAAGATGACCTCAATGGATTTTTTGGCATTAAGGGGTCAGAGGTCAAGATCACATTGATTTATAGGTAACAACGCTTTCTGATCAATAAACCAACTCATTGGCCCTTTACCTTCAAACTTCACATGTGCATTGGTCTTGGCCAGTAGATAACCCCTATTGATTTAAGGGTCAAAGGTCAATGTCATATTGACCTTGTATGAAAAGAATGTTTCTGACCAATAACTCAACAACTCAAGTTGCATTTGTTGAACCTTTGCGGTCACAATTACCTAGTGACTAGTCATAACCAGTATTTAACCCTTATTGATGTTTTGGTCACTAGGTCAAAAGTCAGTCATAATTACCTGATCACATGACTAATTGGCTGCCGATAGGGGGCATACATGTTTTACAAACATATCTTGTTATATATGTTTCTTATTATCAGTCAACATTTGTGAGAAGATTCAATTTTCTTGCAAGACTATTTCCAGAATTATGTCCCTCTTGAACTTAGAACTTCTTCATTCCTTGTAGGATTTACTTCAAACTCCCACATACTAATATGATAAGGTTTATAAATCTAGAATCCATATTTCCCTATTTCCAGAATTATCTCCTCATTAAACTTTGAATTTTTCTTATTCATTCTTTAACTTTCTTATTTCTTCATGGATTTACTTTAAATTCAAAATAAACATTAATTATCGACACCTACATTATATATATATTTTTACATGTTAATAGTATATTTGAAAACTATTATTTTTTTACTTTTCTCTTTGTGACTATAAATGGTATCTTGAAACTTAAAATAATTGTTCTTTGTTACACTCACATCATGTATGACAATGTTCATAAATCTAGTGTCTTTATTCCTCTTTAAGAATTTTGCTTTAAAAAAAAATTATATTTTGGTAACAGGGATGTTTATAAAATAAACTTTAGAGTCTCCTTCAGTCTGTCTATCTGTTCATAAAAACTGTTTCCTGATATCACTTAAAGATTTTTTCGAACAAATTTACTTAAAATAGAGAAAGGTTGGAACATAAGTTATACTTATTCATCCTGAAAAAATTGGACTTTTTGTTTATCTGTTGTAAAAACATAATTTTCTTACTAGGCAGGGAAACTGATCACATTACTATGATATAGACAAACTTGAAACTTAAAAGATTTAAGTTCATTCATGTCATTCATTCATTAATTCATTCAATGGTATAACTAGAGGGGCAAGTTGAAGTTTAGCTGGACTTGCCTGTTGCAAGTTCATTTGAAAAATTTATTCTAACACTGAAAAATATTTGTTTCTGGTGAGATATTGAGGGCTGTTATGGCCCTCTTGTTTCCTTATTTGCTCAGAAACTATTAGATATATTCATTTCAAACTTGAAATACTTGTTTACTATTAGATCAAGTAATTTCCCCACTGATGCCTCTTTTCCTAATTTGCTTTTATTAATATCATGTATGAGAAGCAATGAGTCCCCTGCTTTTTGGACACCTTTGTTTTTGCTTCAAACAAATTTTAAAGCAATGCAAAATTTATAAGGGCTTTTTTATACTCGCACTTGCTGGCTCATAGAACCTAAAGTTTTATATCTTGGAACTATTTTTCAGCTCCTGAGGAGGTTTGGGCATGGCTGTAGACATTTTACTTGGGTCCTACATGTATAAAGTTTTTCAAATTCTTACCCAAAGGAGATGAAGATGATTTTTAGAAAATAGCCAATTCTGCATTTGAACGTAAAAGGGGAAAAGCTGGAAAATTCAAGAATCAAACCTTGATTTCAAGAAAAGATAACATTTTGCTTTTGCAATATGAAGGGGGGGCGTTGTTCCGCTTGATAGGAATATCCCAAAACAAGCTTTATCATATATATGTATGATCCAGATGATGATTTACTGTATGAATCAACAAGTATGCCATTATTTCTAGATTCAGTGAAAGGGAGACAACTTCACTTTTCATCTGTTGTTGCTTTGTGGATTGCAATTAATCATAGCTACTTCTTTAAAGGTGTGCAAGCGTCTCATGTAGAATTTGGTTACAAAGCCAATTTACAAAATTTTCTTGGAGAGGAGCAGCATGAAATTTATCAAAAAACATATAAGAATGGGTGGTCTAAGGCATGTTACCAGTAATGTTGTTGAGTTTAAGGCTGGAATGAATAAAGGCAAGTTTAAGAGATTTTAAAATTTCATTCAGAAAGTTTCCCAAAATCTCCCCTGCCATATTAGATATATGTGATACATATAAATTTTTAGTTTTCAAAACAGCCTGTGGCTATCTGAAGGGGAAATGTTAGCACTGAATGAATGTCAGTGCTTCCTATTATCCACAGTTTCATGAAATGTCATATCTAACCGCCTCCGTGGTTGAGGGGTTTAAGAGTCGATGACTTCTAATCCAGTTACCTCTCTGGCGTGGGTTCGATCCCCGGGAGATGCTTTGGTAGTGTAGTACTGGTGTAACTCTCCAGGAATGGTGGTAAGGAAACTACCCGCCTATATGACTGAAATAGTGTTGGGAAAAGGCGTAAAATGAAACAAACAAATGAAATGTCGTGAGTTTTATTATGTCTTTAAGACTATTTTTGAGATGTTTTTTATGTACATCTGTTGAGCAATGAAGACATCCATTCTGGTCTTATATCTTTGTAAGCTTTTGACGCTACCCAGAAATTTTTGCTCTGATGTCAAAGTGTAAAAGGGATGCCCTATGAGTAAGAAGATACTTTATGCAGTTTGTTTTGTGCTAAAGTCTGCAGGAGATGTTGTTCTTTTTTTAAGATTAAAGTTATATGCCAATCTTTATTTTCTGTTACAACTTTGTGACTATGGCATAAGTTATATGCCGACCTTTTTTCTTTACAATTTTATAGCTATTGCTTGTATTTTAATGAAACTTAAGAGGTACAATTTGCAGCCTGTATACAAAGTGTGTAAAAAGGTTGTGAGCAGCTGTACGTCATACTTTGTTGTGCACATCAAAAAATATGTTAGACTTTGTTAATTCAAGATTTCTTTACCATTTTCTTGTAACAATTTATGAAAGGATGTTATGTTATCCTTGTCATATTTTAATGTATTTTTGCAAAATCACTGATAAGAGGAGTGTGCTGTCTTGTGACAGTTGATATAAATGTTTCTTAAAGAATCATATATTTTTTTGCATATAGAAGCAGTTATTATTTTCACCAAGAGAAGTTTGCATTGCTCTTTGTACAATAATTATCTTAAAATTTGATTGTTTGGGTTTATCTTTATAATCGTTAGTGCCCTTTAAACCCTGTTGTAAAGGTCATGAAATGTGTTGCTCTTAGGTTATTTAAAGATTACAGGCTTTTAGCAACTTAAGTAACTACTGGTTTAAAGCTAACCGAAAAATTCACATTTAACTTTGTGTAGCACAGTTATGTGTATGTGTCAGGCCCATTAAAAAAGGTCAAGGTCACTAAAGGGTTTAGTTAAACAGGAACCTTAATCTAACCTGGCATATTGCTTCAGTTATCTGCCCTTAACTTTTTAAAAGGATAATCTTGTGTAAATTTATATGACCTCAATTGTTAAACTATATTTGCATGCTATAAAATGTTTGAACATCCATATTCATGCAGCATACTTTTTTTTCTGTTACTGATATTTGTGTATTACAAATTGCTGTTTTTGTGTCATTTCTAGAAAACGACTTTTAAATCCTTAAACATGACCATATTCTGTATGTTCTTAAAATTTTTTGAAAGGATTTTAACCAAAAAATTTAATTTGGAAATATATATATTTCAATATTTACTTTTTAGTGTTAAAAATGATTGATGTTAAAATTATGTAAAAGGTTGTTAATGATTGTAAGTAACATTTATACATGCATGATTATATACTAAATTTCCCCCGACAACCAAAAATTAAATACAGAAACAAACAATGCATTTAGGAGAAAAATATATGCACATATTTTATTCAAAGGGTTAATGCAGTAAAACAGTGTTATGAACAATTTAAGATGCGGAATGAACTACTACAAGTTATATTTTGTTAAAATCTCTTACTAAAACATGTGTTTATATGATGCTACAACATTTATGTCGTACAGTATAATAAATACGATTTCTGCTTTTTGCATTTAGGGGGCTTTTCCTTCTACGGATACTCTTGTTGGTTCATGTATTTAGTTGCATCTTCTTAAATTACCAAGTTTTTACTATATGTTATGTACGCATGTTGATTATCCTCTCAAACCACAGAAATGGCTTTATATAGAGAAAGTTCTACGAAAATATTTAAAAAGATTTTCAGTTGATTCAGATCTGATTTTAATCAGTGAACATTGTATATAATGATGCAGCAGTCATTTTAGTAATGTAAGGACATTATGAGCTTTTGTAATGACTTCAGCTAACTTGTTTGTTAGTGTATATAGACTTTAGAATAACAAATATCCCCTTTTTTAAACTTTGGTAAAAGGGGTGTTAAAACATAAAGGATACCAATTTGACCTAGAAAGGTGATTGGACATACTAAGTAGTCCTATGTGTCAGGTCAAATCTGTTTAAGGTTAATACTGCATTTGCCAGACGAAAGAAATCTATTTCTGTTTTTGTAACTTCAGAACCCTAAACACAGAACCTCCAAATTTCATAGATCAATGATACTTCCACAGATGAAGCAGACTGATCTGATTCTGCACTGTCCAGATGCATTAATAGTTTTAGAATACTCTAGGTCATATGGGTCTAAACTGATCAAACATTTGAATACTATTTGAGCCAAAAATATTGAAATTCATAGCAAGTAGGACATGCAAAGTAGAATACCTATATTTAAATTTGAGGCCCATAAAAAAACTTGTCCATTGGGGTAATGATATGGAATATGTTTTCTGATCCCCAAGTGCTTGACCTCCCATAACCAAATCATTTGCACTTAATTGGACGATTTGAATAAATATGCTATAAGAAGACATTTTTTTTAAAGAAAATTCAAATTGTAATTTCTTAGAAAAATATTTCATGAACATTTAATTAAAATGATAAATAAATAAATAAAATTTGTTTTGTTTTATATACATTTTGTAGGAAAAAGCAAGTATCCAGAATGACATGTCCCGGTAGATAGTCACCTGACAATTTCTTCTACTTGTAGAAATGGACACAATTTCTTACCGCAGGAAGTATTTCTATCATGTAACATGGAAAACTTTTATTTATCTGAAAGCAAAATTTTGCGTTTTTTGCAGTGCCATTAAAGGCAAATTTATACTAGAAAAGAATTGTTGGTCAATCCACAATGAATGTATAGCACGAGACACATTTCTATAAGATTAAAAAGCAAAAAAGACGGTGAAACCAATATATTAAGGTTTATAACTTTATTATCCCCCGCCGATGGAATCGGGAGGGGGATTTTGGTTTTGGCGTTGTCCGTGTTGTCCGTCCGTTCCGTCCGTTTCGTTTCCGCACTAGTTCTCTGCAACTACTCGGTTGGAATTCAACAAAACTTTATGGGAACCTTCAATACCAAGAGGAAAAGCGCATATCGTTGCTTCGTTCTGGTCAGACTCTTTTAACTCAGAGTTAATTTATGCGTGCACGCACACTTATACGTTAAGTATATTTGAATTGTGCATGCATCAAAACTGACTTTTGATCCAAATGGTACACCATAGTTCTAACATTGACGCGCACCTTACAAATGTGCTGCAGTATACAGAAAGATGGATTTAGTCAGGTATATGCGAAGAAGTGTTATGCTTTGTAGCTACGCGAGTTTTAAGTTTGCAAAAAATGCAATTTTACCATTTTAGGGTCTTGCAACGTTTGAAAATACAAGGAACAAATCCAACCGAAACAAAATGGAGTAATGAATTAATTAATCTAAGAAATGAATTAATAAGCCTTTTTGAACAATGAACAAAGTTGATATAATGATATTACAGGGATGTTTGCAGTTACTTGCGTAGAAAACGTATGTTAGTATATAATTCATGGACACAGCAAACCAGGAGTACGTATCTGAAGTACGGTCAAATAATTGAAATCAAACACCAAACAAAGAAATTACTTGGAATTATATTTTATGCTCCTTAATCAGTCTCATGCCTACAGTTAAGTCCATAAAAACAAGATTACTGGTACATAAGTATATTTATCTGCAATTACTTCATCTCTTTACAAAACTTTAAAACAACAAAATTTAGTCACTCTGAAGTTAACAATTTTGTCCGTTGCATGTAGCAAGTCTCTTTTGGCAATGTACATTTGTAAGGCATCATTGATATTGTTTGCTGATTCGATAGACTCTTCAGCTATATTGCTCGCCAATGAAACTTTGTCAGAAAGGGAATCAGAGCATCCTGCTAGAAGGGTTCTTTTAACTTTATTGTAGGACCATTTCTCCAGCTTGTTCAATTGAAACATGGAAAAGTGCAATAGAAACATCCAAAGGAAAAAACAGTTCTGGCTGATAAAAATTACATCAAGGGTACTTTCCTGTAGTAAGTCAAACATCTCTTTGGTAATTGTTATCCTGTTGAGTTCCTGAGGATTTCACATATCAAGGTTATTCTGTATAATGCGCATGTTTTTCTATATCATCTGTGCTTTGTAAGAATGAAAATTTGTTTCCAGGATTCTTTAAAGTTTTCTCCATTTGGGAAGTAAAAAAATCTGTTTTAAGAAAGCCTCCAAAATGGCTTCAATTGCGCGGAGTTTTCCAGTGGAATCGGTTTAATCAGCCCAAAAAGGGATCACTTTGCCTAACATTCAGCA
>NW_026865579.1:0-21578 GCF_026571515.1 Ruditapes philippinarum
GTTTACAGTACTGTTGTTCTGTTTAAACACTACAATCAATACCCTGCAACACCACAATTTAACAACCGTCTTTTTCTATTTATTTTACTATCTTTTCATTTTATATAAAAGTTGAATTCATTAAATTTTAATGGAAAATAAAACTTTAGTAATATATTCTTTGATCATGCATTAGGTATCTTTAATTGCAGTTTTAGTACTTTAAAACATGTCTACTTAACGTCAAAAATCACGTTTTGATCACTCGGTCAAATTACCACTGTTAATTTACATGTAATAAGATACTCTAGCCCGCCTTTGGTATCACTAACCGATTCCAAAATTCATATCATTGGTGAAGAAACATTTCCCAACTGTTATATTTGGTAAATAGTACCTTTGTTCTACATAAAAATTATATACTAAATGTCTTAAAGCTTAAAATTTATAACATGTTTTGCCTGGTAGATTTGGAAATTAATTTCTTTATCTTCTTTAAATCATACAGTCTTATCCGATCTAAATTAGGTTATGGGTCTGTCAGCTAGTATGTCCTCAATACTACACATTACCGAAGCCATTTTAATACGCATTTTGAAGCGACAAATAATGTTTTTGTTTTATTGCCGGACCTAAAATATGAAAAAACAAGATCCTCAAGGAAGGGCGGCGATCATTGAAAGAAACCACCACACGATCCAGTAACAGAGGACCATCGGCAAGGAACCCAGCAGGACACCAAACAAAAGCAGGACAGGGCACAATGAAAAGCACGGACGGGGTATATGCGTTCAAACAACACATGATTTTTGTTTTTTACAAATCTATTTCCATCTCATATTAACAATGCGTTTAAAATAGCTTCTCTTTTCACAAAATCAAGAATAGCATATATTGGGATATAAAACGTTTTTTTATGAATAGAAGGGATGGCATGACGATAAAATGGTTACAGCTTGAACTCAACAAGAGAGTAGTGCAAACAGTGCTTCGTATCTCTAAGAATATACTTTTACGTGCCTTATCAATAGTAAATATACTTCATTATATAACTTCCCTAATCAATTAGAAGCACAGAGAAGTTTTAGTTCTTTTTTATGAACTATTGTACTTATGCCTGATTATGTTAACATGAATAATTCTCTTGGGTGCAATTCCGTTTTTATATTTCTTTAATTTCTTCATAAAATGTCAAGGAATTTCTATCCCTATCTTACCGTCAAAAACAGTCAATAATTGTTGTTATATTTGCAGGTTGTCCCCTGAAAATCGCCGTGGTTTTACTAGATAATACTTTTAAATACTTTATAACTATTTGTTTCTATTTTAACGAAATGCTTGATCATGATGACTTGTAATTCATTCATTCATTCGTTTCATTCGTTCGTTCATTCATTCATTCATTCATTCATTCATTCATTTATCATGCATTCATAAAAGGGTAGAGATATTTACATTCATGTCCCAATCGAAAGAAAAGAATCGGGGCAATTTGAAAATATAAATTTAATTAAAGTATAACTGTTAGATTGCAGGAGGGGCAAGTATTCAATTCCTGAGCAAACTATTATACACGGGAGATCATTATTTCGTTAATAAGCCGGTGTTTCTGACTTTCTTAAATTGGTTGAAAAATTGTGTCCCAACAAGGAATGCAGTTTCATACATCTGTATGGGCCGCGGGCTAAAGTAAAAAAAATAAAAATCATGTATTCATTCTATCAGTTCCAGAAACATATTTAGCTTTTATTAAACTTAATATCCATTTACTATTTCTAGCTTCCATGGCAATTTTTACACCCAATAGAGTTCTTCTGTGTCGAACATTGACAAATTAAGTGTTGAAAGGCTTCTGCTCCCTTCCCCTTTTGTAGGTCTTCATATTAAATGTCTTCATTAATTACCTTGTAAGTTTCTATAAAATTTCCTATTTTGAATAATTTTTATAATGACATCCCGTCCAAGGTTTGCCCGTGTGCCCTGATTATATATGGTGTCCTGCTCTCTGCTGGTGGTGCTGTGTTGAGGGATGTGTTTATTGAATGCCAATCTTCCTTGAAGATCTTGTTATTTTATTTATATAATTGGTTGAGTCGCTCTTCCTTGGTGATCTTTGTAATCATATTGATAGTTCGAGGATCTAAATTAAGCCACATGGTGATAAATGACCACATAACAAAGTTAATTAGCGTCCAAATGGAATTATTTATTGCCCCAAAATTGCTACATTCTGCTTATCTGAAAAAGATTGATATGACAAGTAAGTTAATAAGTATACTTGCTTGTTTACTATTGAATCTATATTATATCAGGAAAGACGTGATTGTGTATAAAAAAACACTAAGAACCATCATTTTAAAATATTGTAGATAATGTTTGGGTTGAGGTGTATGTTATTTTAATCTTGCCCTACTTTTCCGTCCAATGAGAATAAATTCTTTTTCTTATAAAATTATTTCATTTTATATCTCTAGAAACGCAGGAATGTGAAAATAACACAGGAATTGAATTTGTGCAAAACTACCAACGATCTGTGCAAAGCTGTTGCCGAAACAAGTGACACCGAAAGCAAACGGACCTTAATATGTTATCGTGAAATAAATAATGTCATACTGCTGCTTTAACATTATACTTTAACAAGAGTTATCAATATAAGTTACAAGAATATGTTCGTGTAAATTAAATGACGACCGAAGGCAATTTGTGTTTCATCGATATTAATAATAAAATAATAAAGTCATAGCAATAACACGTATAATATCATTTTTTATTTTTCCAACGTTTCGGCAAATGTATGCCTTTTTCAAGGTAAATAAATAATAATAATATCAACGGACGTGACGTCGTAATTTTACAATTAACGTCACGCCCACTTTAGCGGAAAAACGAACAAATACGAACAATTCCAATTCATGATAAAAAGAGATAAGTGCACCAAACAAAGCAATCAAAATATAAAACGACACAATAGATATCGGATTAATAAATACGAATATTCCTATAGGGTTTAATTATAAAAAATGATAATAGGAAAAAACGAATATCTATGTGGGCGTAATTCTAGCATTTGTAGCGTGGATTGATATTTTATGAATTATTTAATTGAGTATAACAACTTTGTGTTCATTTCCTTCTGGAAAATGAGTTTTTAGCTTATGAATCCAAAATGTTTCTTTGCATAACAAACGATCTAAAGTATTGTAAACAACATCTATGGGCATAAATGAAAAGTTCGGTAAAATTATGATCGTCCTTATTAAAATGATTTGCAACATTAGTGGAGAATGCAGGATCTACAAAATTGCATATATCAAATTTATGGCTATTCATTCGTTTAGACACAGGTTGTTTGGTTTTGACCAACATACTGCATGCTACATTTTTACATGTTATCAAATATATACAATTCTTGGTTTGACAGTTAGTATGTTGACGTAAGTCAAATATCTCTCCTGTATTTGAACTGTAAAATGACGTACCACTATTAATACGAACACAATGAGAACAGCGTTTTTTACAACAACCTCCAGAATGTGATGTAAAGTCACTGTCAGTATCAAATCTAGATCTAAACTAAAAAGTCTTGTAAAGTTTCTTGGACGTTTATAGCAATTATGGGTGTGTAGTTATTGTGAAATATTTTTAACACCTTCGTTTTTTGACAGATTTAGTAGGTCCAATATTTATGAATAGTATTTCCAATATTAGGTAAGGACGGATTATATGTCACAATAAATGGAAGAACGTTCTTCTTTTTCTTTATCTTGTGGCCGTAAGGCCATCCTCTTGTGACATCTGTGACACGTGAAGAACGCGCTGAATCTATAACCGTCTCAGGGAAATTTCTACTTATGAAGAATTCTCGTAGTTTGCTCAGTGAAGTAGAGAACACGTCGTCGTCGATATAATTCTCCTGTAACGCTTAGCCCTGACTGTGGGGTATTCCGTCTTTACACCGTTTTGGATGACCAGGAAAATGTATAATCAAAGATATTGGTGGTTGTTAGTTTCCTTTTACATAAACATTAGTTTGAAGTTCGTACGATTTTCTCTTTTGCATACTTGAACATCAAGAAACGAAACAGAATTGTTGAGATATTGGTGTGGGTGAATTTTAAATGCTTGGTGAACATTGTTGATTTTGTCAATAAATAATTGTTAAGTTCTTCAAGAGAATGATCCCAAAGCATAAAAATATCGTCTAGAAAACGAAGCCACAATGACGGTTTAAGCTGACTATCTTTTCAAAAACTCCTCTTCGAATTTCCCCATAAAAAGTGCTGCGTACGCGGGGGCGACTGGGCTTCCCATAGCGGTACCCATTTTCTGAAGAAAATAGTCATCCCCGAACTTGAAAGTAGTTATTTTCAAGAATAAGTTTCAAAAGTTTAACAATTTTCATCTGACGAAAGTCTGCTGTTATTATTTCCTTGTCTTAAATAATACAAACACGCATCAGTTCCATTCCGTATGTGGTATATTAGTATAAAGTGAAGAGACATCTAGTGTTACCAAATATGTGTTTTTGCTTTGTAGTTTAATATTACGTAATTTGTTGATTGAAATCTGTGGTGTCTTTTAACATATGATGGCAATCTAAGCATATGTGGTTTAAGTATAAAGTCGAGATACTTTGAAATATTTTCTGTCGGTGAGTTACATCCTGACACAATAGGTCTACCCGGATACTTTAATGGCAGTGTGAAGTCTGGAGATTTGTGTGTTTTTAGTAAGATATAAAAACACGGTGTACGTATGTTCGTTGGAAATACATCAAATTCATCTGAATATACAGTCGTTTGTTTCTTTAATCTTATCAATGCATTCCGATATGTTACATTTAAAATAATTTCTGTAGGATCTTCCGTACATTTTTCATAGTAGCTGTTGTTTTTTCGAGTTGACGTAAAAACGTTTCCCCGTCGGTAATCGTCAGTATTCATAATAACGATAGTGTTCGATTTGTCCGCTTTCTTTATAATTTATACTTTTATCTTGTGACAGTTTACGTAGCGACTCCATTTCAGACTTGGTTATATATTACTATAACGTTTGTGTTTATTAATGATACTGGATTGCAATATTTTCTTCCGTAATAGCATTAATGTAAAAGTCCAAGTAAACATCTTCTTCCAGCGTGGGGGTGAATGACGATTCTTTTTTATTGAAAAATGGGTGTTGGGAATATTTCGTCTTTTTCACTATCACTTTGAGAATTAGTTTCACAAGGTTCATTTAAATTGTTAAAAAATTCTTTGAGTCTTAATCTTCTTTGAAACATGAAAGTATCTTCAGCAAGTTTAATTTTATCATGAGACTTAATTTTAGGGCAGAACTTTTAAACCCTTTTCCTAAAAGAATAAAATCATCGTCACTTAGCTTTTTTTGAAGATAAATTTCATGACTGTCCTGCTTCCCTTTCTGTATCTTTTGAAGCCTCCTTTTGAGTGTCCGCCATGTCTTCTTGTCTGCCACTCTGATAAATCGTCTCTGCCGGCGTTTCCGGTTGGAGTCACTGCTAGTAGATCCGTCACCATCTTCGTTAATAATTCCAGGGTTTTCTGGAGTTTCAGCGAATTGTTTTCTTGGGGGCGCCCCGTGCTTTATGGCCTCTGCGTAGGTTTTGCGCGTGCCCGGGGCCTGTAAGTTTTTTTTGAAACTTCTACTTCGGTGATGAAGAAGGGCACGATGTTTCAATCGAAGTTTTAGGCTTCACGGGTTGACGGGTATTATGCGTATTTGTATCCATGGATCTAAATGTTGGCGTTTTTTTTGTTGGCTTACTTTTGACATTTTGAACTTTTTTCGCACGTTTTACTTGACCACCGTTTTTTTGCAGTTGTCTTATCTTGTTTTGTTGTAGTAACAACTATCTCATCATTATATTCTTCGTCATCAGTGTTATTACTAATAATTGAAGTTTTAATTTGAAAAGACGCTTCTATGACAAATTTAAGCTTTTTCTCGTGTGTCAACAATACGTCTTCTTTTTTCTTTTCCGTGCGTTCAAATATATCACAGTCAATTTTAAATAGTTCTTCGTTATTTAAGTCCGTTTTCAAATCATTGCGCTTTTCTTCTATCAGACGGCCGTAGTCGTGGGAACGTCTAATGTGGTCTCCTCGCACACGCTCGCTTATCGATATTAATAAGTAATAATAACTTATTTAAAACTGTATTGTTTTGATATTCGGATTAAGTCTAAGACATTAGGCACTTGCAAGTCTAATAGCGTCATACAAAACAGAAGCAGATAACATATGATACGAAGTAATTAGCGTTTCTTCGATGCATCATTTCGTGTATTAATTAAACTGTAATAAGTAAAATTTCAACATTATTCTTTAAGTATTTTAGTTTATCATTTACGTATAGACAATTTATATGAGCTATAAAATTACCAGTGTTTGAAACATTTCTATTTTTGCCAAGATGGACAACAATAACGGTCCCCCATTTACCATCTTTTTAATCAGTGGACTGTTTATAGTCATAAAACGAACACACAGATATAGAATAACGAGGAGGCAGTTATTGTTGTATTGCAACATCTATAAATCAATGTAGGTAGTATTAAACAGATCCAAACTAATCTCAATATTCCCAGAAATGCTTTACTGTCTACTGGAACACAAAAAGGTTTTGATACACTAGCTGTAGTTTCTGACAGTTACAGAGAATATTAGACCTTTAATTATTCAAAGGCAATTTCGTCCGACAAATTCCCTCAATGTTCCATTCAAGTTAAACATACAAACATACTGAACTATTACAGGTTTTGTTTGACTAGGCCGTTAAGATGTTTTCATGACATCGTGTAATTAAATTAATATTACCTTATGAAAAAAGCAGTGTTATTATGTAATATTAAAAGGAGACATCAATCAAACAAAATATTCTTTTTGAGATAACAAACAAATATCCAATTTGAGATATAATGATTCCCATTATTATATTACCTGTGTTTTCACAAGAATAGTTTATTTCTAAGAACAACATAATTTTTTATTAAAATCCCTGGATGAACTAAACATTTTTAATTTCGTAGACGTAAAATTACATTATACTTAAGTACCATTGGGCAGCTGTAAACATTGACATCTACTTCATCAACGCGTGATTATATAATTATTGCCCTTCGAGATCATCATTTATTCCAGTACATTTCATGTTAAAAGTTTACTGAAGACGGAAAGATGTTGATCATGCTTGTATTATCGCTCGCTAAATGAAAAATGAGTCCGCGATTTTGAACTTTTTGCTATTATTACCTTTCAGGGACTTCCACTCTTCAAAAATGATTCATGACATCAACAATACAAATAACATAGTGCGAATTTGACACATGGAGAAGAAAAAAAAATAATTGAAAGAAATCTTTCTCGTTTAACATTCCCGTTGATTTTTGTTTTGGAAGCTTACAGTAACATATGCAAGTTTTTACAAAAGCAACATGTCTCTCGGTAATTGTTAGATCTTTTCAATTGGTTTTAATCAATGTTTTCTTCAAGCAGAAAGTAAATCAGACAAATATCTATATATATACCTGTAATTAAAAAGAAACACACAGTCCATTAGTTAATTAATTTATTGATTTACCGAATCGGTATTATCATAAAAGAAACCGGTTGATAAATCATTTAAATCATTAAATTAATTACCTCATGGACTTTGTTTTTCGGTTCTCGTAGTGACTTTTTCCGGCACGTTTTTTGTATATAGACAGGACTGGTTTTAAGAAAATATGAATGCTAGAGGCATTTTATAGTACAAGTAATATCTTGAGTGTTTTAACCTAATACGGGTATGCTGAAGACGATGAGGGTGGATACCAAGAAAATAAAATTGACCTTGACCTTCAAAAGGTCAATTCAAAATGGCCGCTTAAAAATACTAAAATAGGTCATTAAAACTATGATACAATATGATGCAATAAATTATTCTTGTCAAAATCAAATGATTATTCAATATTCTCTAAGTTTATACAATTATTAAATTTATTAATAACAAATTTCTAGTAATATATCAGGTTAACACGTAAAAATCACTCAAAAACAAGGTCATAAAGGTCATATATATTTTTATTTCGCAAAGCATGATTATTATTATCATGTAAGCTAAAACTACATTTCGTTATTATACTTTTATCATATTTATGAATTTACTGAATAAATTTTATACTGAAGCTTTGAAAGAACTGTACTGTGTTATGCAATAAAGCTCTCAATATTGTTTTATATGTAAATATTACATCACACTCATGAATTGAGTGCCCATTCGTTATATGTACAATAAATTCAATTATAAACATTTCAAAAAACACTAGAAAAGCCATTCAGTTGGGTTTTCGAAAAAACAAATCGTTAAAAAAACATCATTTCTGAACAAAAGAGCTTATGTTTCTTCTCTTAATAGAAATATTCCATATATTGTTTACCTAGTAGAAGCACACACACTGGATTCAAGGTTTGCATATGAAGAAAGTAGTTTAATATTCTATAAACTTCAGTATAAAGATAACATGACAAAAATATGGCGGTTTGCGAGTACAGTAGGGGTCCATTTTCGAGTGTGTTTTTTTGTCTTTCAATTTGTTATCATGTGGCATTAAAGTATGCATTTTGAATGGCTTATGGGGAGAAATGAACAGTTTGAACAGTTTATTTGAAAATGCTGGGCCTCATAGAGGCATCAGTCACATATACAATAATATATACATATATTATGACATATAAAGAGATATCCACGAAATATGCTGATGTATTACATGGCAAATATAAATCAAAAATGAAAGTGTAACATTATGAAAATAAGCTTAGTTATCAGTTACTTAAATGCTGAAATAATTTTTTTACAGAATACTGCAAGTTTTAACAATATACTCCTATCTGTGCTATTCATTAACATAGAAAACTTGATTGAATTAACATTAGTACTATACTCTCTAGTAATATATTTTTTTCTATCAGTATTAAAGAATTGACAATTAAATAAATAATGATATTCATCACCAAGTGAGCTATTATTGCATAAATTACACACTCTTAATTCTCTTGGTATATTACAAAATCTACCAGACTCAATAGGCATTTTATGGTTCATACATCTAAAGCGCAATAGTACCAAAGCTAAATGAGATGGTAAAATATCTAAAAACTTTTCAAATCTGAATTCACTTTTGTACATTCTATAATTCAGACATTTACTCGATTGTGACATTTCACTATTCCAATTTTGAATGAACTGATCTTTCAGTCTATTTTTAACAATTTTCTTAAACAATGGAAGAGAAGTGGCAACATTATTAATCCAAAAATTTGATAAACCCAGTGAATCTAGTAATTTACAAACACTATTCATCCATGGGAGTTTCAACACATTTCTACAATACAAAGAGTGTGACATATCATACAATATATGGCTTATTGATTCCTGTTTGCTACTTAAAATCTTATTCCAAAAGCACAAAACTCTACTTTTTATATGAATAGATAAAGGTAATATCCCTAAATCTCCATAAAGCATACAATTTGGAGTACTTTGTTTCAAATTTAATATGAGTTTATAAAATTTTAATTGAAATCTATCAATGATATTCACATTTTCAATTCCCCACACTTCGCTACCATATAACAATATATAACAATATAGGTGCTACCATGCTATCAAATAAATGAATTTGCATACTGATAGGCAAATCCAATTTTCTAGCCTTAACTATAATTGAAAACATATCCTTCCTTGCCTGTTCTAATAAATGATTCTTTGTTTTAGCAAATTTACCATTATAAGAGAACTTAACACCCAGATATGAAAAATCATCAACAATTTCTAGCAAATTACCTTCAAAACTAAAGGCTGGAATATTACATAAACCTCTTTTACTTTTACAAAAAACAACAATTTTAGTTTTACTAGGATTAACTTGTAAATGCCATAATTGACAATAATTTGACATTGCATCTAGTGCTTTTTGCAGTTCTTCAGCAGATTCAGCAAATATGACAGTGTCATCAGCATATAAAAGAATATACAATTTAAAATACATTTCAACATCAGAATCACTCAGGGTATCATTTACAATGTTTGATAGTAGATCCAGACCATTAAAATGTTGTGACAGGAAATAGTTTTAAATCATTTAAAAATAAAGAAAACAATATGGGAGATAAATTTTCACCCTGACGAACGCCTGTATGACTTGTAAAAAAATCCGACATATAACTAAAAGAATTAATTTTAACACAAGATTTAGCTTGTAAATACATGTTATAAATGATCTTTTACATTTACCATCAACATTATTGCTAATTAATTTCTGCCAAAGTGCAGTTCTATTTACGCTATCCAAAGCCTTTCTATAATCAATAATATGCAATATAACATTTTACCTTTGGACAGATGTAAATCAATTAAGATTTTCAGAGATAACATATGATCAGTGGTGCTACACTTTTTCCTAAAGCAAGCTTGTTCTTCGCAGAGAATATTATTACTGTCTAACAAGTAATTGAGTCTAGAGTTAAGAACATTTGTGAAAAGTTTCCCAAAACAACTAAGTATAGTAATTCCCCTATAATTATCTGGATCGTCTATGTTACCCTTGTTTTTGTATATTGGTAAAATAATCCCTTTACTCCAAACTTCAGGAAAAATTCCTGAATCTAAAATAATATTAAACAAATAACAAAACACATCAAACATGCTGTCGGGTACATTCTTCAGATATTCATTCAATACATGATCAAAGGAAGATGATGCTTTATTGTTTTTTAGTGAAAAAATAGCTTTACGTATTTCTAATACAGTAAATGGTTTATCTAAATCAGAGTTATTTGACGAGACATTAGTTATATCAAAGTCATCAATGTCAACTTGAGTGTCAACCTCATTCAATTTACTAAAATGATCAAAAAAAGCCTCAGTTGTTACTTTGTTAATAACTTCCTTCCGATCACCTGAATATTTGTTCAATAGACTCCAATAAGATCTAGGATCTTTATTTTTTAAACCTTTAATTTTATCAACAATGCTTTTCTGAAATGCTCTAAACTTTTTCTTAACTTCTTTTTTATACTGTCGGCTACTACAAACTAAACTATCTTTATTTTCTGCAGTAGGGTTCCTGCTATACATGTTTTTATAATTCATATATTGAATACGAGCATTTTTACAATCACTATCAAACCAAATTTTATTGTTTTTCTTAGACTTCCTATGATTAACATTTTTCTTTATAAGATCACAACTTACAGCTGCATCGGTTAAAATACCAGACACTTTACCAGTCAAATGGTTAACAACATTTACATCAAAATGACGATTTTCACAAACCTCTTTAAGCTCATCCAATAAATTTGATACAGCTGTGCTATCGAACTTATGCTTATAACTAGCACTTAAATTAGAACTCCACACAGGCCTATAACAAACATCATCTTTAGATTTGATACTTGCATCCATAACATTACAATCTGGTATAATGTTCAAGTTAAAACAAAATTCCAATGCACAATGCACATCAGATAAAATTGGATCAAATTGCAAAACATTAAAATATGTTATACAAGGGAACAAAATTCCTGACATAAGCAAATAATCAATCAAGCTACCATTACCTTTATTACATGTGTTTCTACCAATATATGCATCATTACCACATCTACCATTACCAATAAAGATATTTGCAGATTTACACAACTGAATAATTCTCTGGCCATAATTATTACATTTGCTGTCACAAGAAAAAACGTTCAACAGGGAAACCAAGTTCATCAAGGTTATTCATAACTATATGTTGCATGGTAATATCATCAAAATTTTCATTAATTACATACTTATCAAAGTCAACAAAATCACTCAAGGAACCAGTTCTTGCATTGAAATCACCAAAAATACAGAATAAACAGTTTGCAAATTTGATTTTCAAATCAATAATACAACTTTCTAAGCTATCAAATAATTCAAGAGAGCTATAATGAGATCCTTCAGGAGGAATATAAACATTTCAAAAGATGACATCAGAATCTTTGCATTTTAAAAATAAAAAATTCTCAGAGCTACAATCTAACACAGTTAACTTTGTGGATAAAGATTTCTTGATAAAAACTCCCATTCCCCCCGATTTATTACGGCATTTATCTCGAAATTTGTGAAAGAAAACATAGTCTCTCATACAAACAGTGTCATATGCATCTAATTTAGTTTCAGAAACAAAAAATCTATCGTATTTTTCAACAAAATTAATGAAGTCTGCAATTACAAGTTTAGATCTAAGCCCACATACATTTATAGAACAACATTTTGTAATATTAGAAATATTAGACATACAATATACATGATCATGTGAAATATCATCATAATTATTAAAAGAATTAAGCATACTTAAATCACTAGAGTTAACAAGTGATGATTTTAACTGACTTGAGTAACTTGTACTCGAACAAGGTTGAATATTTATTAAACACTGATCTATATGACTAGAGTTATCATAGTTCAACTGAACTTGATTCACTTGGCCCGAGTCACTGTTATTCCTGGAGTTATCAAACGAAGACGGTAACTGTTTCTCATCAAAATTACTTATAGTAGAATCCTTGTTAGCAGAAACACACATATCATTTTGATTAGAGTCACATGTTGAGATCACATTACATGCACTTATATCACTATTATGGTAATAAGAATTAACGTGTGATAACTGTTTATTAATATTGTCCTTTTTACTAAAAGACAACTTGTTTCCATCATCATCCTGGTTAGAAACTATATCAACTGAAATAAACTCATTAGAAATGTTATTTGTTGAACCGACTTGACCACCTGTCAAGTTATAACTTGAAAAAAAATTAAATGAAGTTGAACTTATATGGTCATTTATTCCCAAACATAACTGGTTACGAGTAGACTGAGCCTCTGCGTATTCCTATTCATAGGCTTCAAGACCAAGTTTTCTAAAGTCAATTGGCAACTCAATCTTAAAAAGATCATCTGGTGAAGAGATTACTTCATCTTTATTCTTGAATAAACAATGAATGTTACCATCACGGGTTTAAAGTTTAGAAACTTTCCCCGATTCCTTGATATAATCCTTTAGACGTAGCCTCAACGGTGTTAGATCATCAGATATGAACACTCCCTTGTACGTTTGGCTGATTGATAAACGTTTCTTTATTGAAAACAACACCATCAGCTTGTTACGTGATACAAATCTAACAATATGATGCGGTTTCTTCCCTTTAATCGGATGACAGGTACTGATATTTGCAGCAGAGAATGGATTGAATCTTGTTAATTATATATGTCGCCATCCAGGAGCAGCAACAATAACAAAACATCTAGGTAAGGTAATGTAAACCAGAGACTTGTAAGAAAATTAGGGTTGGAGATTACTTAGGAGACATTCTTTTTGATTTAAGGATTTTATGGATTCCACTGTAAAATACTAAGGCTATGAGCTCATTTGACTTTAAACCAAGTTTGGTCAAAGCTGTCGGTAACTTGAGCTTTGGTTATTCAATAGCAAACGCAAATGTAACGCTTTCATTTTTAAATCCCATAAGAATGAGCTAAAACGCAATTGAGAACCTTGTGAATATTTAAAGTTTCTGGCAAACAGGTTATATGCTTGAGCTGAGAAAATTGTTAGCATTTATTAGCGTGGCTTGTTTTAAAACAAGTATATTAGGACAAGTTATTCTATTACGGGTGGCTTAAAATTAACATTAGGGATCCCAACACAATCAATGAAGCCATCTCAACGGTCAGTAAATACCGATAGGACTATTTGTCTATAATTTTGGGAGGTAAATGCAGAAAATGTATGGTGGTTAGGGAGTAGTGATGGAGTAGTGGTGGTAAGAACTGATAAGCAATCATACGGTCATACCAGTCTTCTGCTCACTCTCCTACAACTTTTATATGGGAAGCTCGCTCTATAATGTTGCCGTTGATGCTGAGTATCTTGGAGACTAAGGTTTAGCGATAGTGGTGGTTATGGTACCTATAGGAAAGGCTATTTCCCAGTGAGTAATGGTGGAGGAAGAGTAGTTTAAGAGTGGCTCAATCTCTGACTATTTAGTAATGTTGGGAGTAAGGATAACTGCAAGAAAAACAGAAAATTATATAAGTACACCCAGTGATTTAGTGGGTCATAACATTTAGAAACAAATTACTCAAATTTTACATCTTATGGGTTGTAGTAGCCACAATCATACCTTGGGCAAATTACTTTAAAGAGTAAGTGATTAAGACACAATTATTCCTTATTCTTTTACAACAGTTACAATAAATTACTCTAACTTTTCTGCAGGGATTGACAGAATAACATTATTTTTTCATTAATATGATAACTTCTGATTACTTTCTATTGTTCGAAGGTCAATGGCAATTTTAGCCTGGATGTGCATGTTGTAGTTAATCTGTTTGGCTGACATTACAGTAGAACACTTTGTCGTAACCTACTTTGAGCAAGCTTCAAGTACAAGTAACTGTTATTAAAAAAAGAAAGCCAAACCGTTTGCATAATATAATGGCTTTTTTAATGTTAATTATTCATAAATTGCGTGGTATAGGGTTTCTTGTGATGAAAATAAAACGAGCATTTAGCAGAATTTGAAGTCATAACCATGACATCTGATTCAATGACAAAGTCACAGGGCAATAATTGTTGCTGCCAACTTAAAAACTTTTTTTCTTAGTCTGGCCCAAGGGTTCGGAGGTTTTTGATTCAATATGAGTTTTATAATATGCATTATTAATTAACTGTGCAATATTGGGCGCATTAGCACTTGCAATTCAGAGCTGATGCATTTTCATTATGACATTATGGATAGAAAACTCAGCCATTATGAAAAAAAACACGTCCATAACGAGAAAAGTCGGCCGTTATAAGATTCAAACATTCTGACTAACTGTTTGACATGGCCATTATGAAGCTCACGCTAAACATTGAAAAATCCAATGCCATTTCGTTATTTATAATAATTAAAAATTTTCATAATTGTACTCTTATTTAGCTTGAATCCTATGGCTTTATAACAATGTCATTATGAAAACAAACTCCAATTATTGACATCATAGTAACACAGCTTTTCCCTAATGTTGTTGCTTATTGGTCAATAAATAAAATTTGTAAGTTGCTGGATAGGGCATTTTAACTGGGATCAAAATATAATCCTCTAGATGTTCATGCAGTTCAGCTTGTGGATATGTAGATGTGTATTTAGGTGATGCATTAGTCTCCAGATGAAATTCTGGAAACAAAGTGATCCCTCGGAAGCATTAATCACAACAAAATTACATAAGAATTGCAGACTCAGTTTGATTGAGTCTGTACATGAGAGATAATGAATAAGTGCAACATCCCTCACGCCCCCTAGCACCGGCTTCATTCACTGACATCTGACTTGGAAACCAGTGCATGCATGGGAGGATATGGTTGTTTGACAGTAATAAGAAATCCTTTAGTGAAGCAAACTTAAATCTAAGCTGTTATATAAGTGTTATTGGTTTAAAATTTCTAATGACAATATTAATCATCCTTCTTAATTTTTCCTGAATTTTAATATCGCAATAAGTGAATTGAATTGGGCAACTCTGAGGAGTAAAAGTAAACTTTTTAGAAATTTCTCAGGTGGTTAGTCAAGTTTAAAAACCTTGTTAAAATACTGGCATATAGTGCTATGCAAATATAAGTAGGAATCTGAGTAGCCCATAAAGTGCCAGATAAAATACATGAAGTATCTATATATTTAGCAGATAGGGCAGGGAAGAGTGTAGTGTTCGCTGCGTAAACCCTAAATATAGTGATGGTTCAAAGGAGTAGGGACTTTCTAGAAATTTTATCTCTAACATTCTAGTCTCAAATGTTTAAATGCCTTAAAATATTCAGTACTATCTTAAATATTACTTCTATATTTCTATTATATTGGTCTATAGAAAAATGTCCGCCATCTTGGATTTTTCGGCCATATTGGATTGTTTTTTTTTAATTCAGTTTTGGTGTCTAATTTGTTTTACCTTAACTTGCTTTGTGACAAATTTCAGGTTTTTTCTATCTTTAAAAGTTTAATTTGATATATCATCCATTTATGATAAAGAGTTTGGCGGTTCCTATATTGGCCTTAAGAAAATGTCCGCCATCTTGGATTTTTTCGGCCATATTGGATTGGCTTTTTTTTCAAATTCTGTTTTGGTGTCTTATTTGTTTTTACCTAAACATGCTTTGTGACAAATTTCAGGCTTTTCCTTTCATTAAAGTTTTATTTGATATATCATCCATTTATGATAAGGAAATGTGGCGGCCATTTTAGTGGTCATTTTAAATGGCAATTTCAATGGTCAAGATCAAGTTTTTCAGTTTGGTATCCACCTTTATCGGATTCAGCATACCTTAAATAGGTAAAATACACCAAGATACCACTTGTACTACAAAATGCCTCTAGCATCTTATAGAGAGCCAAATTCTCAAAATCAGTCCTGTCTAATATGCCTATATATAATTCTGGTCAATTCTTTACGTGCCTAATCAATACTGAATTTTGTAATATGCGTTCATTGATTGTCACTCTTCCCCCGTATTCCATACTATATCTAACAAGGGGCAGGACGTGAAGTGGTTGCACACTTGGTTCAAGCGAGCGAATTGGTTGCAAACTTGACAAAATGGCGATAACGGCGTGATTTTTTGAAACGGGTGAACGAATTTTTGCCAGGCAAGTGGGTTTCTTTGTTATTTTGAAGTTAATTAGTATATCTATTCCATAATGCAATATATATGCCACACTCGGTTAAAGGTTTCAGCATCCTAGATTCTGTTTTGACGAAGTTATTGAAGATATTAACTGATCATGTACATATTTTTGAATTTGACATGTGACTGTTCTGGTCGGTTTTTCTCCTAATTTATTCGAATTTGTAAGTTTTGAACTGCATTTAACAATAACAAAATATGTTTCTGTCAATGCTGTACAAATGGTTTAGTTCGCAAGTCGGAAGATAACGTTCAATACACAAAAATATCTTGTTCAAGCACATTTTGGTTGCAGACTTATACTTCAAGCATTTTTGGTTGCAAACTTTTGTGTCAATAATGTGGCAGAGGGATAACTAATAATTTTTTAAATAATTAGCAATATTAAGGCAATTAAACCCGTTCATCTAATAAGAAATATATATACAAATTGTGCATGCGTGCAGATATATTCTAACACAGGGTCTTTCAAATAGATATAAAACACAATATGCTAAATTGAAGTTCAGTTGCCTTTATCTTAATCATTTTTTCTCCTCGATATACTTCTTTTCTTTTGACAAAGTCTTAAGACTTTTTCATATCTTGGCATGACTAATTACATTGTATAAAGGAAAAAGAAGAAAAAATAGCAACAAACAGCTTTCATTATTGTTCTTTTTTTGAGATTTGAAATAATTTGATTATATAGTAGATAAAAAATATAATTTATTAACATTGACACAAGGGCATTATTCACACGTTTCTTTAAATTGTTCCTTATTATTGACCAATAGAAACATCTTCCAAATTCCCTAACTCGGACAATGACTTTAAGTATTTTTGTCACGAATCAGTCAATGTAAATAACCAATCGTATATCATTTATATTATAATCTAATAATCAAAATCATCTTTAGAATACCAATTGACATATGATGTACATCAAATCCGAGGTATTGTTAACAAGCATATCATTTTAACTTTTGGTTTGTAAAAATATTTAAGTACATTTACATACTTTATGTCTAAAGCAACTGCTTATCTTTACATACGAAACAAACAAATTAACATTATTTGTGGTTTTGATAAACTTTGGAAATTTTGTCGATTAACATCGTATGTGTGCACATGTCCTTATGTTTATGATGAAAATAATTCACTTACATACAACAGTACTCTCACATACGTTTGTTTTGTATGTAGTTTTCATTTGCATTTTACATATGATGACATATTTTAGAATTGAAGTATCGATAAATATATTTTATATGCTATTATTTTGTTTGCAGGCTTTTACTGATGATTATAGTATTGAACTGAGAACCATGTAATTTGAAACATAAAGTGCATAATTGTTGTAAAAGACGAAAGTATAAATAACATTTATAACAAAAACAAGTAACAGAACATAAATGTCAATAATTGCCATTGAAAATAGGTTAATAAATATAACCTTCTACACTCCTTTTGCAAAGTTTTACTATGGATTTCAATAGAATAAGAATAAGTTTGCAACCAAAAATGCTTGAAGTATAAGTCTGCAACCAAAATGTGCTTGAACAAGATATTTTTGTGTATTGAACGTTATCTTCGGACTTGCGAACTAAACCATTTGTACAGCATTGACAGAAACATATTTTGTTATTGTTAAATGCAGTTAAAAACTTACAAATTCGAATAAATTAGGAGAAAAACCGACCAGAACAGTCACATGTCAAATTCAAAAATATGTACATGATCAGTTAATATCTTCAATAACTTCGTCAAAACAGAATCTAGGATGCTGAAACCTTTAACCGAGTGTGGCATATATATTGCATTATGGAATAGACATACTAATGAACTTCAAAATAACAAAGAAACCCACTTGCCTGGCAAAAACTCGTTCACCCGTTTCAAAAAATCACGCCGTTATCGCCATTTTGTCAAGTTTGCAACCAATTCGCTCGCTTGAACCAAGTGTGCAACCACTTCACGTCCTGCCCCTTGTCTAAGAAGCAATATTAAGTGTGGACATAGCCGAAACATGACTGTTATAACAAATGTGTTACTCTTTTTAAATCATATCTTTTTTTATACATATTCTTGTTATAGGCAAATTATGTCCAAAAAGTATTTTATATCAGTGTCTTGTTACAGTTTCCAAAAGGCAACTCATTGCCCAATTACCTGAATCATGGATTTTGTATGGATATGTTTAAATTTTGCTACTTTTATAACAAAAACGTTTTCTTTTCTTTCAGTGCTTATTTCTTCAGGAAATAGATATCTAACATACTCTAAAACCATTATGTAATTCAATATTATAAAACTCATGTTTGCCATCCTTAAAAAGGAAAACATAGTTCGTTTTTTGGGACATTTTTTGCCACTAGAATGATGATAAAAATACATATGATTGCGCGTAGTTTTATATCTCCCTTTAATTTAGTTTTTGCAGTTTTATCTATGAAGCAAGTTTAACATTGATATAATATAATATAATATAATAAATATTGTCTTTTAAGTTAATAAATGTAATTGAAAAAAGTTCACCTATTGGTTTAAAATTAACAAGGAATTAAAGCAATAGCTAGACGTTTGCTGCTTAGACAGGTTCATACAAATTGATCACTTTAAAATGGCAATATACTCGTGTATTGTATAAACATATCACTAAAAGATATCAATAAAAACACAAAAATACATTTAATTTTTAAAGTGACACTATGCTAATATTTTCATAGTCAAGTTTAGCTGAATTGACTTTAAATTTTTAAAGAATGACTGGTACAATGGTGTTTGACCAACAGTTGATATTTTGGAAAATGTTTAGGATAAAAATTAAATCTACCCAAAATATAAAAAGACTGCCCCATTTTCTTTTATAAACTGAACTTTACAGATAAATTTTTATGGATATTTAAAGGAAGTTCATTTGGATCCGTACATTATATATTGTTTATGCTAAGTAAATTATTAATTTCAAAGGAATTTTGACAAAATGAAAACTTGTTTTGACACTCACTGTATACCCTTGGATGGGCATACTGTCACTTTAACCTAATAGATTTCCCATTTTAAGTGTATAAAAACATGCATTAAAGTTTTAGAACAAACAGCATAAGCATGATCAAAATGATCGTATCGTCATAAATAGCTATTTATGTGATCAGGTTAACATTTGTGTACACAAACTGTATTTTATGTCAGTTTTAAAGAATATTAAGAGGTATTTCCGTTTTCAGCTAATTGCTTGTAATGTTCCGTTAAAATGAGTCATTCCAGTAATTTAATTGTTAATGTTTATCTGGGTTCAAAGATTAAACGTTTGCCGCCTGCCGATTCATAATCATTTATCGAGGTCAATTTGACCAAGAGCAGCGATTTATCAATTCAAAGCACGCTGCAACCTGATTTACTTCCTTATCTAAATAAACGGTTTAATTGATGTATTTGTATATTTGAGACGCTATATGATATAAATCATGTATGACTGTGAATCTGATTTTTTAACATATATTTCAAAAGTGTGTATAATGTTTTCAAAAACAAAATGAAACTTAATGTTATGCTTTGTTTTTTCCATTGACTTGATAATATTTATGTTTATGTTCTTTGTAAGAGTCTGTATGAAATATTTTATTGTAAAGGTTTTACCGTTATAACATAAGTTTCTTCTGTTAAAATATGAAAATTATAAACCGCCGTGTGAACATATTTGCGGATGAAATTATCACCACTCTCATGCTTTAATGTTAAATTCAGCTTAAGACGGTGCTTACATTTGCCGCAACTGTGCTTGACCTAGCTGGGTCAAACCGAATCCGTAACATCTTCAATTTTGATATACATATTGTGTATTTTGACCCACCTGTAGTATGTCATAGCAAATATAGGGACTAGATTCATGTGTGGTAATAACTTTAGCTTGGCACGTTATCAAAACACCATTATTCATAGTACTAATGCATTTAATTTACACTTCTGTACGTTTATGGCTTAGTATAAATGTTGTTTCTTTCCCATATTGTTGTTTCCCTTAATTCTTATAGATATAAGGAACTTTACACATAGAGCACATTTTTACACATTTTCGTACAGAAAAATCTTCTTGTTTCAAAGTTTTCACATACTGATTTAAACATTACAATTCGATATTTGGGACATCTTGGAAATAATTAAAAGGACATTTTCTAGATTACTATCAGATGTTTATGTTTTAAAAAGTTTAAAATTTACCTGAGGATTGGTCGGATAAGTACTTTTTATCAGATCATGTTTCCTCACATGCCTAATGAATTCACATGTCTAATGCATAATGGATCAAATCCATTAAGCAATTTGCTTTCTTATCATCTAAATTCAAAATAGCGATAGTTTATTCCAAAGAGAGTGTCGTGAATCAAGACAAACAAAAGTAACTGTGGCATGTTGAAAAACAAATTGCCAATTCTTAATTGTGTTAAATGTCATATTTGTGTAAGCATGTTAAAATGGTAGCTGTTTTCTCACAGAGGGAAAGAAATAGACTGAAATAATGAGTATGTGGCAAAAATGTAAGGCATAAAGTTTACTCCTAAATTATGTTATATCAATTAAATGTAGTCCGACGTTTAAGTTAAACTGCGAAGCGGCCTAGACTTTTAAAATTGTAGAAATTGTATAAGAACAATAACTGCGCTCAATGAAGTCCTTACGACAATTCTTGTTTTTTAAAAGATATATAAACAGAAAAATTACTTGGTGATAACTTTTTGGTTTCATAATTTTTCTGAAGTTTAGCATATGTAAACATTTAGCATAAAACATGAAAAGGGACGAAGAAGTTTTTAAAAGTCCCTTTTTTTTTTAAAATAAAAAAAAAAATTTTTTAAAAAAACCC
>NW_026865580.1:0-44450 GCF_026571515.1 Ruditapes philippinarum
TCAACATTTAACATGCAGATTTTTTTTTCCCAGGAGGAACCCGATCCAGTTTTAATGGCGAGTCATATTATTACATTAGTACACATATAAATACTTTTTTTAAATCAAGGTCCGCCTAGTCTCGAGTGACGGTCCGCCCTGTCCCAAAATATGGTCCGCCTAGTCTCGAGTCACGGTCCGCCCTGGTACGGTCCGCCCTGTCTCACGGTCCGCCCTGTCCTGCAGGCCCCCTTCCACTCCCCCTGTCCCCTCCCCTGCCCCCTCCTGAAAAATATTAAAATGCGTATGATAATTGTGTAAGCTAATCAAAATATAGTTTTAAATAGCTATTTTACGTCTATTAAGCTATTTACATCTCGTACAATAGTGTTATTATTATAATTAAGGCCCAGGTTTATCCGCATTCTCTGAGATATTGTCTTTACTTAAACGTTTACTCTGCGTCTTGTAGGCGCTTATTTGGCATTTTCAATCGTCTATGGATGAAGATAAAGATTTTTGAGATTTCTTGCTAAATTAAGGTATAACAGGTTATGACAAACATTTCGGCAATATTTTTGTTACATAATGACAATGATGAAGATATTTGTCTATTACTAGCCAAATTATTATTATCCAGTCGCGTACTGATGTGTTAAAGTATAGTTTTTTACCAAATACTGTGAAAGAATGGAACTCTTTACCTCCAGACCTTTTGATAAATAATGCAAACACCCTTAAGGACACATCCAGTTCATTCGCAAAAATCATTAGAGAGGGTATCATGTTGCCCTAAGCCGCTTGATAATCGTTATCTTGTAATTCGAAAAGTTGCGATGTGTCCAATTCGGTACTTCGGATGAAAGTTTTCAAAACCACCACTTAGCAGGTACGCGAATAGGGTTTCTTAATCGGACAAAAATCATAATCGATCATCGAAAATAATCGAACAACCCTTTTGATCATTCATCGATTATATAATCGAAACATTTACAATAACAAAGGAAATATGTACAAACGACCACTTTATCAACTGAAATAAACTAGTTTACAGATATACTGTAATTATACTATGCTCATCCTTGAGTAAAATATTTTAATGAAATAAATTCATTAAAATCTATTAAATTATTATGTCTCAATAAAGGAATAAATAAACTATGTTTGGGAACAAGTTAAGTTGGTCCTTTCTTAACAAAACTCGTTTGTTTTAAATGACAATACATGTATATATATTGATGTTGTATCCCGCACCTTTAGTGTGTAGAATAATTTTATACATAACATATCTTCTTTGTGTGAAGTCAAAACATGTCTATTTTATATTAATTTTACAAATAGAATGTGTAGCAATTCTAAATATTTTCTAATGTCAAATTTGAGCACAGTAGAGATCTATATCTTAAAACTTAATAGAATGCCTCACTGTCAACAATTAACTCCATGGTCACCAGTACGCTTTCATATTCATTTGAATGAAAAATATTGTTTCAACCAAAGCTGGCTTTAATTTAGAGTGTTGTTATAATACAGTGAGTCACTTAAGTAACAGCAAGAAAATAAATTACCGATAATCGATTATTTAACTTTGTATTCGATCATCACCAATCGGTCCTATAAATGATCAATTTTCGATTGTACTCGATGATCGTTTAATCCCTAACTCGCGTTGCCGTAAAGCTCGCTTTGCAAGCAGGCCCTTCGGGCCAGCTTGTCCAGCTCGCTATAAGCTGCTATTTAACATTTTTATTTTACATCTGATGCGGCATTAAAGTTTTGGATTAGACCCTTTACGAAACCTAACCAGAATAACATAGTTGATTAAACCTTATTTTTCACTTGCAAATACACTTGACCCAATCAATTCTTGTGCATTTTACGATAAAACAATTATTTTAATATCTTTCTAGACCAATTAAAGTATCAAAATATTAATACCGTCATTAAAATTGCCTATTTAACTGTAAAACATCAATTACGCCGACTACAGTCGGCCATGATATTTAAGTGCCATGCAAGACCTCGTATGACGTCATTCACGGGAACCGATTAGAATGGAGTCATGTACTATATTTAGAACATCTTTGTTGACATGATTTCGATATTTTTATTCAAGATAATGTTTTTATTTATTTTCATTATTTTTTTAGTACTTAAATAAATATGATTTTATTGAATACAAAAGTCAGTAAATCACCTTTTTCAATATCTTAAGAAAAAGTAATTTATAAAAATATTGGAAGCACATGGGTTCGTAGAGGTCAATCTCGTAATCACGTGGTCAAACATTTTGGTAATATGGCGGCCAAGTGCCAAAATTTTTACCTGTCGGAACTATTAGGTAGTTTATGTTCGTAATAAGATTTTAATTTGTCCATTCTTGGCTTATCAACAGATTATATATAGTTTTATCAAGGTATGTTTCACTTTACTTCATGGCATGTTCGATGAATGAATACGAGCGTGTCAGATTCCTGGCACGATTATTGGTGGAATTTCCCTACTGGGTTATCTTCAGCGTTCACGTCATGTCATAGTATATAAACGGGTACACTGAAAACCTTAAGGTAAGTGTGAATCAGCTGTATAGCTAAATGTTAATATTTTGCTATGCTAAATACGATGCTGTCCGGTAATCTTGCGCACCTAAGCACTTATCAGCTAATTTACTACGATTCAAATAAATACAAAAAAATCATAATTATTTTCCTATTTGCAAAAATCTTAAACACATATAATAACACAAATACAGACTTCCCGAAAGTTGAAAAAAACTGTCAGACATTCGGTCTGACAAACCATGAAAATCTGTCGGACCGAAACAAAATCTGTCGGACCAAATAAAATTGATCAAAATCAAATAAAAACTTGTGTGTGTATTTCTAAGACACTTTTTGTTTTTTTATTTTTTCGCCGTCAAAATCGGCACAATCCGTACAGCGCATTTTCATCTCCTCCCTGTCATACACCAATGATTCATGGTTCTGCTTCCATTTTTCATTAAATTTTGTCTCAGGTCTATTCTTTTCATCCTTTTATTGCTGTTCTGCGCACTTTTCTGACGTAGATTTTCGGTTTTTCCAAGGTTTGGCACCTTTAGCGACGCCATTTTGTATACATGCGGCTTGGATAAAAGCCGGACAGTCGGACCGATCCGGAATAAAAAATTGTCGGACCTGATCAAAATTTATCGGACATGTCCGTCGGACCGACGTATTTCGGGAAGTCTGCAAATATTTTTTGGAAATAACTCATTGAACTGCAAGAGTGCAACAATGTAAACACTTAACACCATGTTTAATCCCAACATTCGATTGTCCGGTGATCTTGCGCATGTGTTATGAATGACGTCACGGTAGCTCGCTTTTAAAGTATGGTGTCCCAGTAGTGCTATCAATATAAAGTTTGTGAGTCCAGTTAATGAAAAGTTAATTTAAACTGTTCAAACTGTTCAAACAAAATTGTAACACAAACTTATTTTCATTTTTTTAGCG
Organism: Ruditapes philippinarum; assembly: GCF_026571515.1. NCBI lineage: Eukaryota > Metazoa > Mollusca > Bivalvia > Venerida > Veneridae > Ruditapes > Ruditapes philippinarum. The sequence goes on from NW_026865580.1 coordinate 3,474, forward strand.
CCAATGGCGAAAAATTGCATCCTCCGCAGATCTTTGCTGTTATCCACCTACAGATTTCTTATTATCATTTGACAATTAGGGCATAATTTTTACCTATGCTTATTTCTGTATACAATAGACAGCCTACACTGAAAATTCATGATTTCATCAACAGGAGATCATGGGCATAATTGTTTGACTAATGATTCTACCAAAAGGATTTAGCAGAATTATACCAGAGGTTTTCTTTTTATGTTTTACAGCCTAACAAAGGCTGCTATCTCTATCCCAAAATAGGTATATTTTTTCCAAAAAATGCTATAATTTCCCTTAAAATGACATAACAGTAGCTGACTTACATCAGCTAGTTGATAAATTTATTTGACTGAAAGCTGTCTATATAGATAGCCTCTGCCAGGATGCCCATTCACACACTACATTGCGTAATTCACGGAAGTTTCTTAAGAAAAAGTTTCAACTGCCAAAAAGTATTTCGAGTTCTTAATAAGTCACTTGATTTTTTAACAATTAACTTTAATTGTGAGCTTTACAAATGTCATATGAAATGAAAATATGAACAATGGACCCTTTGAAATGAATGTACATAATTTCGGATATACAAAATTTTGGTTATGGGTAATAAGCGTAAGGACTGAACAGAAGATCAGTGATTGTAATGTCTGCTGATTGTAATGTCTGCTCTATTGCTACCATAAGTGACTGAGTTTGTGCCTGAGTTAGTGAGTAGTAATACTTAGTAAAACAACTGTTAATTATCATGAGCTTTTTATTGACAAAATGTTCTTACAAACAAAACATGAAAAAACTTCTGTGAACCCCAAGATTTTGAAATGTACCCCCAATTTCCAATGACAGGAGGTACATGTACCCTTACATTTAAAATTGAGCAGGCATGCTGCTCTGCTGTCTTAAATTGAATTGAAATTGAAAATTTTACAAAATGTGTGGGTAAATTCCATTCTCTGTTGTTTGAATTTAATTTCAGGTTGTCCCCCTTTTCTGATATAGAGTGCTAAATTTTCCCCATCAGAAAGCCACAGGTTGTTTTGAAAATTGAAAAAAAAAAATCAATGTATGCATAGTTTGAGTCAAATTATTTGAACATGTGCTTTATGATGTACAAGCAGCCATGATAAGAGTTTTTATAGCATGTTGTCTTTAATAGAAGATAGAGTTCTGATAGTACATATTTGAATCCGGTTAAGGTTAGAGCATACATATTAGATAAGCAGTATACAGCAGAGGTATAATAAGACAAGGTTTTGTACAACATAGGTTACAAAATATAGCTGATATAAATTATGCTCTTTAGTATTGATGCTGTGATGTTGTTGAGTTATTTTAGCTACCCAGACTATTCACTAAAGTAATTTATATTTCAATTACTGATATGCAATTATATTAACTTCATTTAACTTCGGTAAAAATCAAAATCTGAAATAATATCCTTTGCAGCAATAAATAAACATATATTTATAATTATTAGATTCATTAATAAACTTTAGAAAAATTATCATTGTCTTTAGTTTACTTATGTTAACACTATGACACTAAAGTCTCAATAATGTAAAGATTGCAGACTCAAAAACTTAAACATATATTAAATTATATCCCAAGTAACCTTGAAAACCAACTAAAACATTTTAATTTACACTAACGGTTAGTTTTCATGCAAATTGACAATGTTGATTTCCCTTTCTGATAGAATAAGAACCAATGTTAATAGCGAGCTCGACAAGCTGGCCCGAAGGGCCTGCTCGCAAAGCGAGCTTTACGGTAACGCGAGTACCTGCTAAGTGATGGTTTTGAAAACTTTCGTCCAAAGTACCGAATTGGACACATCGCAACCTTTCGAATTTAAAGATAACGATAAAAACTGAGGAATTCTGACTGAAAACGGATGTGTAGACTGGTCACCCGCGCACGTCTATGGGAACCATAATTGGACAGGGAACCAGAATAACGGAAGCTGTGTATAAAAAATGACAATTGAAGGCGCCATTTTGTTTGAAAACTGATAAATAAAAACATTTTTTTGTCGAATTTTGTTGTGAAAACTATCTAGAATGAAAGAAAATGGTCTAACTAAGAAAATGAATCCGAACACCAATATCTTTTATTCAGTCGTTAACGCTGTACAGACGTTTAAAGTATTGTTTACGTGACGTCACAATGTAGCGCCAAACAGCACGTGCAAAACAAACAAATCAAGTACGCTATTTTAATGTCGCAAACGTTTTAAGTTTTACTTTTATTTCACTTTAAATAATCTTTATTTCGCTTGAAAAATTATAGAGTAAAATAAAATAAACAAAGTTTTATCAACGTTTTCAAAACTCATTATTCATTTCACGACAGGGGCGGAGCCATATTTAACACAGTACGTGTGACGTCACACGCACTCGTTACTGCATTTGAAATAAAAATGAGCGATTATTTCATACTATTTCACGTAAAAAGGACATCGAGCTCGCTTTGAGGCTTTGCCTTTTTCATATTACGCGGAAAGTCCGAGCGGGGCCTAAGGCCCCGCGAGGGTTGTAGCGCTCTTAGATAACATGTATGACGCATATCAGTTCAAATGAAATCAAATTAAAAGTAAATGAAAATTTCAAAAAAATATATATCATATACCTAATGAGCTGTGAAAAAATCCTTAGTTAACTGGGCGCCGCCATTTTGAAATCCTTTTGAGCTAAATATAGATATCAGAGCGCTTTTAATGAGCGTCTACTTAATTCAGACTATTGCTAGCAGACGCATGCTAAATAAACTTCCGGTGAAAGAATAATGTACAAAATCAGAAAATAAACATGCATTTCATTGATAAGAACTATTGTAACGATTATAAATATAAAAAGTTACTCAAACATATCCTTTTTGATAAATAAGCATTAACAAATAACGTGAAAACAACAGCTGGGATTAGAGATTAACAAAAATGGCGGACGGGATTTTCCAAACTCCTCACAGTGATTACCTCCCTTGGCAGAATTGTACTGATAAGGGGAGATCACTGCGTAGGAGATTGGGGATTTTTCCAAACACCGACGCATGCGCAGTGGTCGCCCTTTATCTTGGAGATTTTCGGAATATTCCGAGCGCTCCGATGATAGGTTGAACACCACAAATTTATTCGTTTTGTTTACGAAATACCTGCAAGAAAAATCTGGTTTACATGTACACTTAACATGTTATGCTAAAATCATAATTCATAAGAGCTTTCCGCGCCATAGGTAGCACCTATTTCATATTAAAATGTATTATGCTACTCTAATAAGCATTCTATTCATACTGAAAATAGGGTTTTGTCCGATGAAACAGGGAGAATTCTGGGCATTGTGTGTTTATGGAGCCAGGAGTGTATAGTGTGGGTCTGAAAAACAGTAGGGCAAATGTAGAGCCAGTTACATTCCTCGCATTGCTTGGCTGTTTACATTTTAGGAAACTGCAATCTTTATTTTATTGTTTTATATTGTCTTTACGTCTTTATTTATGCTGATTTTAAAACATATTTAGTCATATCATTTTAGAATATTGACCTAACTGGCTTTCCTGAATTATAACTTAACCAGAAATTACCAATTTCTCTGCAATTGACCCACATAATTTCTGAATCAGTGTTGAGAGATAAATTACCATTATACTTTATGTCCAAGAGAAATTATACCAATAACCCTTAGATTACCAGTGGGCAGACCCTTACTTAATTTAAATGTAACGATACAATGTAAATAGAATTTTTATAATGAATTTTAACAGGTGTTATGATTGAAAAAGATGCCACATTTTTGTAAAAATGATAAAAAGTACTGAAAGTTGACAAGTAGTTAATATACATGTATAATAGTAATTGACTTCTCCAAAGCATTTGATAAGGATGACATGGTATTTATTTTATTATCATAATGACCAGAATTCAGGAAGAGAAATAATTTAACACCATGGCCCTCTTGCTTCTTAATTTTTTTTGTTCAAGAAAAAAAAAAATAAGGATAAATCTCATACACATTCACAAATGTAAATTCTGTTTTATTTTCAGCTATTAACAAGCAAATTTAGCATCATTTACATTTATAACTACTTTTTTAGAAGAAGATTTCATGTAAGCGATATACGGCCATCATTATCCACTTGTTTTAATTGAAATATTGATCAAAGATTCATTAATAATTGTCTTAAGTCATTTCTAGATATTATTTTATAGAAAAAAAAAGACATGAATTAGTGCTATGTCACTTTTGAGTACAAAAATAAATAAATAAAGCCTTGTATAAGCTTTAAGGGAAGGAACTCCAGACTTTATTGATATTTCTCTTCTTTACAGCACCCTAATGGAGAAAATAGGAGATGCAGGGAGTCACATATTTGTGCAAGAAAGTGAAGTAGTGGATGTTAAAACAACTGGTGATAAAAATACTTTTGCTTCAGATTTACAGAAAAATTTACCAAATTTTGTTGTAGCTGAAAACAACCTTGATGTTATAGCAGGAATCCAGAAAGAAGTATGCTTAAATGATACATCATTAGAACCTAACGTGATAGAAAGCTCTGATAATTTTTTAGAAGATGATATACAATTAAGAAAGCATGATACATACCCCTCTATTCTGGCAACTCAAGGCATTGAAATGAAAACAAGTAAATACATTAATTCAGATGATATTAATCTGTCTCTTGAAACTGAAGATGAAAACATGTCAAATAGGATAACACCAGATAAACTTCCTGGAAATATTGAAGCCCAAAACTTGTTGTTAGAGGAAGGTAGTAACATTGCTGCTTCTGTAACTGAGATGAAAATTCCTTGTGACAATGAAGCATTCCCCCATGTATCTTTACATAACAATGTTAACAATGTATCAGTCAAACATAAAAACAAAGATCAAGAGTTTACTGCAATTAAAAGACCTAAAAGAAAAAGAAGCTGTACAATAAACTATAATGAAAATGCATTATGGGATGTAAAACCCTTGTTTGGAAGTACAGTTTCTAAAAAAATAAATGGTCAATCAAAACAATCTAGAAAAGTAAAACAAAAAAAAGTTCCAAGTGAGACATCCAAATTAATAAAAATTGATTCTTATTTTGTAAACATATTGGATAATCTTCATAGATTGCAGAAAGATGGAAAATATTGTGATGTTAAATTTTGTGGAAGTGATGGGAATATCTTAGCACATTCCCTTATTTTAATTGCTGCCAGTCCTTTACTCCACAAACAATTAAAGCAAAGGGCCAAAAAGAACTCTCATGTTAGTGATTTGACAGAACTGGATTTTAAAGATGTTCCAAAGTTGGCTCTACAAAAAATTGTAACATTCTTGTATACAGGGTCTCTTGAGGTTGCAGAAAGTGAGGTGAAATCTTTGAGCAAACATTGCAACGCTCTTGGTTTGAATGAACTTTGCAATAAACTTCACTCTGTTGATTCAGTTGTATTACCAGAACCCTTACAACATGATGCAAAGAAAAAATTGAAAGATAATAAAGATGCTAGTATTTCTGACTCAGTAAATATTGAAATAAAAGATGAAGAACATTCTTTGAATAAAAAGTCGAGAAAAAGAAAGCTTAAATCTCCAAAAAATGTTAAAGTGAAAATAAAATTACCAAAACAATGTTTAGATTTAAGTGAAAGTGACACAGGAAAAAAGAACAATATCATTATGAATGTAGAAAAACCTGGAAAAGGTTGTGAAGTGGACAAGGAAGAAAGTGTTATTGAAATAGTGACGAAAAGTAATTCATTAGAAGAAAATGGAAAACCTGAAGAAATCTATTGTTCAGACATTGACACTGATGTTAATGATGATAGTGAATGGAATGCAGACCATGTGGACTCAGGGGATGACACTGACTCTTATTTTGTTGAGAAAACTAACAAAAATAGAAATAAAAAATGCAAAATGACAAAGAAAGGCATAAAAAATAAAGAAAATAAAAGATTGAAGAAGTCTGAAAAACAGGAAAAGATGAGTAATGTGAATAATGAAGAAAAAACTCTGAAATACAGTACAGAAGTACTAGCTGAGAGTGAAAATAAGGTAGATGAAAATTATTCAGAGGTTATTGAATCAGGTGATGTTGGAAATAAAGTCCAATCAGAGGATAGAAATTCAATGTCAGAAGAAAGTAAAGAAAAACTAGAACTTGAGATAGGATCAGGAAATGGAGGAGAGTGTGAAAAATGTGGGAAGAGTTTCTTTTTTCAGTATGAACTGACAGGGCATAGAAATAAATGTACTGGTAAAAATAATCGGCAGAGGCGAAAGTGTGTTACCTGTCATGTTAACTTTGAGTCAACTGAGGATTACATGGAGCATCGGAACAGTGATGTCAGATGTATAAAGCTGCGGCAAGAAAAGTTGGCTAAAAGGAAGCAGAAGAGGTTTGAGATGAGAAGAAAATATTGTTGTTGTGCCTGTTCGAGGAAGTTCCGACGATTAGCAGATCAAATTGAACATGAATTTTTAGCTCATGAAATACAATATGACAAAGAAAAATGGCCAGATCTGTATTGTGAGGTAATATTATTTTCTATTGTTCTTATAAAACAAAGTTTTCTATTGGCTTTCTTTTTAAGTCATACACATATCAATGATGACTTGAGAATAAAAAGTGACAATAATCTTATTTTTTCACTGTCTAGTTGATTAATATAATAAAGGATAAAATATAAAACCTGCCTAACAAGACTGTCCCAGTCTTTTTATGAATTGAACTTGAAATTGTAGAAGCATGACAAAATGATAAGGTACCTAGCATTTACCTGTACAATTTACTTGCTAATTTACCTGCACATTCACTATTTTGACTGTGATGGTCATATTATCACTGTAAAGCATGTCTCTAGATGAGCAAAAATATTTCAATAACATCAAACTTATGAAAAATGTACTAAAATTTTAGGAAAAGTAAAGAGGTTCAAGTTCAAGTAATAATTTACATGTAATGAGAGAGTAATGACTGATTTTTCAGTAATTTTAACAATATTTACACTACTTCAGTTTTAAAGGGAGACATAGGCAAAATTTTCATATTTTAGATTTTAATTTTCTATCCAATATTCTATTTATGTCATCGAAATGAATAGACCAAGCAGTCTAGGGAACAAATTTTTTCTCCTTATAAAGAAAAAAATGTTGCTTTCCTTTACCTGACCCACGCGGGTCAGGTTAGAGCATTTAGATTTCACCAAAGTTATCACCGTGAACTATAAAAACGTAAACGAACCTGTCAAATGAGCGACTTAGGCTTGTTTTAATCTTACAATATCCACAATATTTGTTTTTTTAACTTCTAGGGATTGTAATTGTCAAATGACTTGTTTTAAAACTACTCGTTAGGTCTGTCTAAGTCGTCATTTCGTTCAACTTATGTAGACTTATTTACGTTTTAAACTCACATTATAAAGTATTTATACAGAAAAAATAAACATGCTGGGACTTTTAATCACTTTTAAAAACTTCATTTTAGCATAAATTAGTAAATATGATAAATTCAATATTTTGTCATATATTTGCCCGAGTATCGCTTTAATGGCTATTTTTGAATATTTTCACCTCTTTTTGGTAATTTACGTAGGTTGCAAGTGCCATTGATAATATGTAAATTGCTTCCTTTTGGTTACCACACAATATCATACTTTTAAATACATTTTAAAATTTTTTCATGAAAATAAGCATGAATCTGGAGGCATGCTGCTTTAATTATACTACAGAAATTGTTATTTCATCATGTACATTTATGTTTGGATAATATTCTTAACCCTTTCCCCCATGAGCATATTGTGAAAAATGGCCGTTTTCACTAAAAAACTTTCTGTTACAAGTTCAAACTGCTATGAAACTATGAAAAATGCTTCAATACTAATCAAACTTGGCACAAATGTTGACTGGACCATTGCCTTTGTAACGACATGCTCAGTCTTAAATTTCCTGTTACCATGGCAACGAGGGGACATCTCAAAATTGCCAAAAATCACTATTTTGCCTCGATTTTTTCCATCAAAATTTATTTCAAAGTGCTGCAACTTCTCTAGGGATTGAGATAGAGTCAAAGGCTTTTCAGCTTTGGTTAAACGTTACATTATGATCGACCTGGGGTCATTTTTAGCCTCTCACAAGTCCAAAATTTTCTTAGCAACATTTCTCAAACGAAAACTTATGTTTGTGGCCCAAATAGGACATTTTTTCACTATTTGAGACCTAAAAAAAGGGGGGGGGGGGGGGGGTCGAAAGTGCGTTGTTTCGCGTATATATGTGGTAAAGGGTTAAGATGATCTAAACTGGAAAAAAAGATTACTTTTGTATTACAATAATTTTTCTCCCAACTGTATTACTTTTGATTTTATTTAATCACTCTAGTACGTATGTGTAAGATAGCTTGAATTTATATAACATTGATTCATATTGAAGTAATGCTGATATAATTTCAGTATTGTAATTATTGGTCAATGAATCCATGGAAGTTACATCACCACAAGTTAGTTTCATGTAACAAAGGGCAAGAACCAATCTGTGATATGTGTGGAAACACTTACAAGAATGAGAAAACATTGAAAAAACACAAGGTATGAAAAATGATAGACATAGTAATTACATGTACATGTATCATAGCTGATAAATCCGAAATTGGATTCTTTTATTGCTTAAAACTTTATGTGCATGTTAACTCAAAAGTAAAAAAAGCAGGGAGCATACTATGATAGAGTGATGCATTCATCTGTACATATGTAGGCCTGTTATACTTGTCATGGTTCATGTAACCTGATAGGGACATCCCTCAAGGCCAGTATGTAAAAGACCTCATAATTCATTAGTTCAGAGGACACATTGACAATGTATAAAATCTTCTTCCAATCAATAACTTTGGAAGAATTAAGCATAAGCCTCTGGAACTTTGTATATACATTGATCAGCCCTATTCATTTTAAGGTTATTTGAGTGTGTGAAAATTTGTAGGAACAATCTCGATGGCTAGTAGGTGACCCTTATTGATCTGAGGTCATATGTGAAGGTCTAAGTGAAACTTAGTGTACAATCTTTGTCCTATCAATAAATTGAGAAAATATCAGTGCAGGTTTGTAAACTTGTTAACATTGCCCATGATCAGTATTTGACTTCTATTGATTTTGAGACAGTGTCATTTGATGTGAATCTTTATATATTCTATTTTATTATGCTCTAAGAGATATCAAGATGAAACATTGTAGGTAGATAGATCTCATTGAGTAGAAGTGCAGTGCAAAAGAACCATAACACTGTTAAGCCTCATTTTTAAATTATCTCCCCTTTTAGAAAAAGCCTTGTCTAGGTCATAGCTATAAAACTATAAGAGATATCAACATGGAACTTTGTAAGTAGATATATCTCAATGGGTAGATGTGCAGTGCACAAGAATCATAACATCTCCCTTGTCTAATTCTCGAGTTATTGCCCTTTGTTTATTTTCACTTTTTAGCTCACCTGTCACAAAGTGACAGGGTGAGCTTTTGTGATCACTTTTCGTCCGGCGTCTGGCCGGCGTCCGTCCGTAAACTTTTACTTTAAATGACATCTCCTAATAAACCACTAAGCCAATTTCATCCAAACTTCACAGGAATTTTCCTTTGGTGGTCACCTTTAAAAATTGTTCAAAGAATTTAATTCCATTTAGAACTCTGGTTGCCATGGCAACCGAAAGAAAAAACTTTAAATATCTTCTTTTAAAAAACCCAAAGAGCTAGAGCTTAGATATTTGGCATGAAATATCTTCTAGTGAGTGTCTACAAAGTTTGTTCAAATAAAAGCCCTGGGGTCAAAATTGGCCCCGCCCCACGGGGTCATTGATTTTCCCTATATGCCTATAGTAAAAACTTAAAAATCTTCTTTTAAAGAACCCAAAGAGCTAGAGCTAAGATATTTAGCATGAAACATCTTCTAATGAGTGTCTACCAAGTTTGTTCAAATAAAACTCCTGGGGTCAAAATTTGCCCTGCCCCAGGGGGTCATTGATTTTCCCTATATGCATATACATGTAGCAAAAACTTAAAAATCTTCTTTCAAAGAACTCAAAGAGCTAGAGCTAAGATATTTAGCATGAAACATGTTCTAATGAGTGTCTACCAAGTTTGTTCAAATAAAAGCCCTTGGGTCAAAATTGGCCCCGCCCCAGGGGGTCATTGATTTTCCTTATATGTGTATAGCAAAAACTTAAAAATCTTCTTTGAAAAGACCCAAATAGCTAGAGTTTAGATATTAAGCATGAAACATCTTCTAGTGAGTGTCTACAAATTTTGTTCTATTAAAAGCCCTTGGGTCAAAATTGGCTCCGTCCAGGGGGTCATTGCTTTTCCTTATATGTGAGTGTCATTGTTTTTAACTATATGTGTATAGTAAAAACTTAAAAAAATCTTCTTTTAAAAAACCCAATGAGCTAGAGCTTAAATGTTTAGCAGGAAACATCTTCTTATGGTTGTCTACCAAGTTTGTTCAAATAAAAGCCCTTGATTTAAAATTGGCCATGCACGTGGGGGGGGGGGGGTCATTGTTTTTCATTATATGTGTGTAGTCAAAACTTAACATCATGAAACTTCTTTTAATGGGTGTCTCCCAAGTTTGTCCAAATAAAAGCCCTGGGGTTATAACTGGCCCTGCTCCGGGGGCCTATATATAGGTGAGGGACCTCAGGGTCATCATGGCCCTCTTGTTGAACATTGTCTGGGAAATTACTCTAAAATTATAAGATATTTCAACATGAAACTTTGTTGGGATATAGATCTCATTGAGTAAAAGTGCAGTCCAAAATAAACATAACTCTGTTTTGCCCATTTTTTGAATGATCTCCCCTTTTTAAAAAAAATCTTGTCCTGGAAATAACTCGTTTTATTATTTAAAACTACAAGAGATATCAACATGAAACTTTGTAGTTAGATGGATCTCAATAGGTAGATTTGCAGTGCACAAGAACTTGAACTCCGCCTTGCCAAATTTTATAGTTATTGCCCTTTGTTCATTTTTACATTTTGAACTTTGTCCGGGACATAACTCGGAAACCATAAGAGATATCAACAAGAAAATTTGTAGGTTGATAGATTGCATTGATTAGAAGAAGTGCAGTGCAAAGAACAATAACTCTGCCTTGACTAATTTTGGAATTATTGCACTTTGAACTTTTTCCAAGGACATAACTCTGAAACTACCAGAGGTGTACTTTCCTGTGTCCAAAACCTATTCGGGGAGCATCACCCGGCTCAAACAGGGCTCTTGTTAAACCTTATTTACTCTGGCATACAGTTTTCATTTCATAACTAATTATATTATAACAGTAGTAATGGAATAAAAGAAATGAAAACTGTATGCCAGAGTAAGGATGGTTTATTAATTTAAATAGTTCATGAGATAAGAGAGATACATGTATGTAAAGATTCACAATCTTTGTGGCACTTTTTCTTATGCATTATTTTACACACTGTCAGTAATAATTATATGATGATATTAAAGGACTCCACTGAGGTTCAAAAGTCAAAAATGAAAATATATAAAATTGTATTTTTGAGCCATTCTTGAAGTATTTTTAGCTCACCTGTCACAAAGTGACAGGGTGAGCTTTTGTGATCGTTTTTCGTCCGTCGTCCGTCCGTCCACAAACTTTTACTTTAAACGACATCTCCTCATAAACCACTAAGCCAATTTCATTCAAACTTCACAGGAATGTTCCTTTTGTGGTCTCCTTTAAAAATTGTTCAAAGAATTTAATTCCATGCAGAACTCTGATTACCATGGCAACCGAAAGAAAAAACTTTAAATATCTTCTTTTAAAAAACCCAAAGAGCTAGAGCTAAAGTATTTGGCAGGAAACATCTTCTAGTGAGTGTCTACCAAGTTTGTTCAAATAAAAGCCCTGGAGTCAAAATTGGCCCAGCCCCAGGGGGTCATTGATTTTCCCTATATGCATATCGTAAAAACTTAAAAAATCTTCTTTTAAAGAACCCAAAGAGCTAGAGCTAAGATATTTAGCATGAAACATCTTCTAATGAGTGTCTACCAAGTTTGTTCAAATAAAAGCCCTGGGGTCAAAATTGGCCCCGCCCCAGGGGGTCATTGATTTTCCCTATATGCATACATGTATAGTAAAAACTTAAAAATCTTCTTTTAAAGAACTCAAAGAGCTAGAGCTAAGATATTTAGCATGAAACATGTTCTAATTGGTGTCTACCATTTTTGTTCAAATACGGGCCCTGGGCTTAAAATTGGCCCCGCCCTGGGTTCTCAGATTTTCCTTATATGTGTATAGCAAAAACTTAAAAATCTTCTTTGAAAAAACCCAAATAGCTAGAGTTTAGATATTAAGCATGAAACATCTTCTAGTGAGTGTCTACAAAGTAAGTTCAAATAAAAGCCCTGGGGTCAAAATATGCCCCCGCCCTGGGTGTCATTGATTTTCCTTATATGTGTATAGCAAAAACTTAAAAAATCTTCTTTGAAAAAACCCAAATAGCTAGAGTTTAGAATTGATATTAAGCATGAAACATCTTCTAGTAAGTGTCTACAAAGTTTGTTCAAATAAAAGCCCTGGGGTCAAAACTGGCACCGCCCCAGATGTGTCATTGTTTTTAATTATATGTGTATAGTAAAAACAAAAAAATCTTCTTTTGAAAAACTCAAAGAGCTAGAGATGAAACATCTTATTGTGGATGTCTACCAAGTTTGTTCAAATAAAAGCCCTTGGGTTAAAATTGGCCCTGCAGGGGGGGGGGGGAGGTGGGGGGTGCAGAGGTCATTGTTTTTCATTATATGTGTGTAGTAAAAACTTAACATATGAAACATCTTCTAATGGGTGTCTTCCAAGTTTGTTCAAATAAAAGCCCTGGGGTTTAAACTGGCCCCGCTCCGGAGGCCTATGTACAGGTGAGCGACCTCAGGGCCTTCATGGCCCTATTGTTAAAACTTTGAATAATTATCTTGGGAAAAGAGAGTGAGGGATTGATCTAGAATTTTGCACACATATTACTTATATAGATCAATATCAAGTGGAACATCAATCTCAACATAATTATTTCCAGTTTCGTCATGTCAAAAAATCTCAGTGGCCTCTCTTTAAGTTAATTATATTGGCTTATTTTACATTTGGTTAATTGTTTTACTGTTCAGAACACTCTCCAAGTTTTCATGTATATTAATAAAAGTGCAAAGGCATGACACTTTAAGAAATTAGATTGTGGACTGTAAATGTTTGTTTATTATGCCCCCACTTCGAAGAAGAGGGGGTATATTGCTTTGCACTTGTCGATCCTTCGGTCCATAGACCAAATGGTTTCCGAGTGATAACTAAAGAACCCTTAGGCCTAGGAACTTCAAACTTGGTATGGGGATTGGTCATGACCAGTAGATGACCCCTATTGATTTTGGGGTCAAGGGGTCAAAGGTCAAGGTCACATTGACCTTGTATGTTAAAACGGTTTCCGATCAATAACTAAAGAACGCATAGGCCTAGGAACTTCAAACTTGATATGGTGATTGTTCATGACCAGCAGATGACTCCTATTGATTTTGGGGTCAAGGGGTCAAAGGTCAAGGTCACATTGACCTTGTAGGTAAAAACGGTTTCCGATCAATAACTAAAGAACCCTTAGGCCTAGGAACTTCAAACTTGGTATGGTGATTGGTCATGACCAGTAGATGACCCCTATTGATTTTGGGGTCAAGGGGTCAAAGGTCAAGGTCACATTGACCTTGTATGTTAAAACGGTTTCCGATCAATAACTAAAGAACGCATAGGCCTAGGAACTTCAAACTTGATATGGTGATTGTTCATGACCAGCAGATGACCCCTATTGATTTTGGGGTCAAGGGGTCAAAGGTCAAGGTCACATTGACCTTGTAGGTAAAAACGGTTTCCGATCAATAACTAAAGAACCCTTAGGCCTAGGAACTTCAAACTTGGTATGGTGATTGGTCATGACCAGCAGATGACCCCTATTGATTTTGGGGTCAAGGGGTCAAAGGTCAAGGTCACATTGACCTTTTAGGTAAAAACCGTTTCTAAGCAATTACTAGAGAACGCTTAGGCCTAGGTACTTCAAACTTGGTATGATGATTGGTCATGACCATCAGATGACCCCTATTGATTTTGGGGTCAAGGGGTCAAAGGTCAAGGTCACATTGACCTTGTAGGTGAAAACAGTTTCCGATCAATAAATAAATAACGCTTAGGCCTAGGAACTTCAAACTTGGTATCATGATTGGTCATGACCAGCAGATGACCCCTATTGATTTTGGGGTCAAAGGTCAAGGTCACATTGACCTTGTAGGTAAAAACGGTTTCTGATCAATAACTAAAGAGCCCTTAGGCCTAGGAACTTCAAACTTGGTATGATGATTGGTCTTGACCAGGAGATGACCCCTATTGATTTTGGGGTCAAGGGGTCAATGTCATAATGACCGTTTCAGACCAATAACTCAACAAAAACTCAAGTTGCCTTGGTTGATATTTTATGTGCTTTTGGTATACACATTTGAAGGTCTTATGTAATATAACAATTTGGCTGTCATTAATGAGGCCTATGTGATTCATAAAATTTATGTATATATTATTTGGTAAGATTTTTAATAACTTTAATTGCTGCACACAACCTATGGGGTCACAATAATTATTACCTTGTGACTAGTCATGACCAGTAGATACTAGATAACCCTTATTAATTGCTTGTTCACTGGGTCAGAAGTCATGCATAATAACCTGATCACATGACAAATTGGCTGCCAATAGGGGGCATACATGTTTTACAAACACATCTTGTTTTATAAAGGAACTAATGCATACTGATGTTCAGCCCATGTTGACTTGTGAAGAATGTGGAAAAACACTCAAAGGTCAAAAAGGTCTCAAAGTAAGACTTTATTGTCATTATTTTATATATACATTTATTCTTTTGTAGTGAGAAAATGCTCCCTCATCCAAGCTTTAGTGATGGATGAGGGCCATTATTGTAGTAAGGCCGGAGGCCTAAGCATGTATACAAATAGCATATCGCGAGATAGGCACCGCATTTCAAAGATAAAAACGCAAAATAAACTAGTCGTACTACGTCACACACATCATGATCACTTGAGCGTTTAATAATCATAATTTAAAGAAGTTTTGTTTCAGCATAAAACCCTTTACAAGAGGAGGGAAAGAAATAAGAAAAAACAATGAGGTGGGTAATGTATACATGCTTAGGCCTCCGGCCTTACTACAATAATGGCACTCATCCATCAGTAAAGCTTGGATGAGGGAACATTATTTTTCGTAAGGCCTTCGGCCTTGCACATGTATACAAATAGCATTTTTAAAGGCATGAAACAAAACAAAGCCTGATATAAACAAACCAATATATATTCCCACACAAAAAGTAATAACTAAACATTAGATAACACTGCCCTGGGGAAACCAACCCCGGCATTATCAGGAAAAGAATTTCTGAAATAAAACTTATAGAAATTCTTCTCTGTATTCCACATAGCTGTTTTAAGAATATTACTGACTGAACACCACTTAGTATAGGCTGCTGAAACTGCTGCAGACCTAAAAGAATGTGCCTTAAACACATCTGTATCAATACCCGAGAGGGATAAAACTTCTCTCAACCATCTAGCCACAGTGCTAGAAGTAACACCTTTGTAAGTCACAAAAGAAACTAAAAGTTGTTTACTTTCCCGTAAACTCTCTGTTCTTTTCAAATAATGTAACAAAGTTTTCACAACACACAGTTTCTCATCAGGATCATACTTCTCCAAAACTAAAGAGAAAGCACTATTTCCTACCCTGCTTGTCTTCAACAAGGACGAAATATGGAAAACAACTTTATTGTCATGAAACACCATAAAATCAATGTTCAGCGCAACTAAAGTTTGTGCTCTTGGAGCAGTACAAAGCGCAATCAAGGCTATAAGTTTAAATGTTAAAAGCTTCAAACTAAGGCTAGACAAAGGAAACAAAGGTTTTAAGAAATTTAATACCACTGAAACATCCCATGTGAAAGAATACCTAGGTTTAGGTGGGGTTCGGTGAAAAACACCCTTCATAAATTTACTAATAAGGAAAGACTTATCACACCAACTATTATTGAAAAAAGGTAAAGTTTGTAGAAGCATAGATTTGTGTGTATTCAACACTGAATATGATTTACCTAGACACAATAAATGACACAAATAATTCACTACAGTACCTTCAGACACTGAAAAGGGACTTTTATTTTGTTTATAACACCAAAAATACCAGCTACGCCAAGCGAATTCATACTGTTTGATGGTTCTTTTCTTCCATGCTTCAGTAATGACACATGCAGTTGATCTTGAAACTCCCTGACTTTGTAATGCTTCCCAGATATAACGACAGCGACCATTGTTAAAGAATTCTGTAGAGGATGAGCTTTCCCGTTGTGTTCCTGAGATAACAAGTCTCGGTGGCGAGGTAGCCTGATTGGAAAAGAAATTATATTATATAATACCAATGGAAACCAAGTAGCTGATTTCCAAAAAGGAAACACAAGAATGGTCTTATTTACCTTGTCTGATAAAACTTTGTTCATTACTTTCCCAACCAAATTAAATGGAGGAAATAAATATGGAGTAAAACCAGACCATGACATTGTAAAAGAATCATAAGCACTTTCAGTGCTTCCTGAAAACCATGAGACATATCTATCTAACTTCTTATTCCATTCAGAGGCAAAAAGGTCTATATCAGGTTTGAATAAAGTTCCACAAATTCTTTCAAAAATGTCTGGTTTCAAAGACCATTCAGTACTCTCCGAGAAATTCCTTGAAAAATAATCAGCATACACATTATCTACACCAGGAATATAGGATGCAGAAAGAAAAATATCCCTAGACAAGCACCATTCCCAAAGGTCTTTGGCCAACAAATCCATTGATAAGGAAGTCATTCCACCTAGGTCATTTACATAAGCTATAGCCGAAACATTGTCTGACTTTATCTCTATATGGGTATTCCGCACCTCATTATACAAAGCTCGGACTGCATTGAAAATAGCTAATAATTCCAGATAATTTATAGATTTATCAAACAAAGGAGAATCCCATCTTCCATTAGCAGATTTATTAAGTTCTTCATCATACGAGCCCCACCCAACAAACGAAGCATCACAATAACACCAGTATTCAACTGGTCCAGGCCTTATATGTTTCCCATTTTTGATGGTAACATTATTTTTCCACCACAACAACTCCTCTAGACTATCCTCACTGAGGACAACCTTATTATCAAAATTCATGTTAGAACCAAGACCTAACAATTTATTTCTTTCTAAGCTTCTATAATGCAGTGGGGCTTCGAGAACTGCATAAAATGCATTGATCACTAACCCTATAAAAGAGGCCAGATCTCGGACAACAACAACCTCCTTCTGTAGAAGATTAGAAGCCGAAGAAACTATTTTTTGAACTTTCTCATCTGTCAAGAAAACCATAAATAAAACGGAGTCCAAAACAAATCCAAAAAATATCAACCTCTGTGTGGGAACAAGAACAGATTTCTTTTTATTCACTGTATATCCCAAAGAAGATAAAGTGTCACACATTAAAACTGTATCATTCCTACAAATTTCTTTATCTCTGTTCATGCTTAAAGAGTCATCTATGTAATATGAACATCTTATACCCTGATACCTAAACCAAGCATAAATTGGCTTTCAAATCTTGGTAAAAACTCTAGGAGCTGATGACAAACCAAAACACAAGCAAACAAATTCGTACAGATTTCCGTTCCACATAAACTTCAAAAACTTACGAAAATCTTTGTGGACAGGAATAGCAAAATATGCGTCAGTTAAATCAATTTTACAAAAATAATCAAACTTTTGAACCAAATTTAACACCAAATTAAAATGTTCTTGTTTAAAATGTTCGTAAATGATAAATTTATTCAAATGTTTCAAATTAATAATGGGTCTAAACTTCCCACCAGGTTTGGATACCGTAAATATGGTAGAAATATATTGTCCAGGTTCTGGTACAGACCTTTCAATGGCACCTTTCCTCAAAAGGTCCTGCACTTCCAAATCAACAACATTATGTTCTTCCTCATTAAAATGAATTTGTTTAGGAACAACATTCTGGAAGGGACTGACTCAAATTCAATACAATAACCAGATACTGTTTGAAGTATCCACGCATCATGAGTAAACTGTTTCAAAACATCCAAACAAAGTTTAAGCTTACTTACATGAGAGGTGTCCAGTCTGTTTAGTTTGGGGCACTTGAAACTGTTGCTGAAGCCCTAGCTCTTCCCCGTCTCAAAAGAGGGTTTTGCTGCCCCAATGCTGCTGGCTATACTGTTGCCTGCCATATTGCTGACCATAAGGCTGGAACCTGTTTGGCCTTCTTCCCCTGTAATTGACACCTCGACCCCGAAAGGATCTCTGGGGACCATAATAAGATGTACCATATTTTTCTATTGCTAAAGAGAAACCAACATCACAATTTTTAACCTCTTTCGCAAGGTCATCACCAAATAATTTTGTGGTAATGGGTACATTAATATTACAAAGATTGGTATATTTCTTATTCAGAAAAGGCCTACATTGGTATCTACGTCTTAAAGACAGATTAAACTGAACTTGACCAGTTAAAGAAATCAAATCGGTTAAAATACTTTTTGCTTCAACATTTCTTTTAATATGATGCTTGAGCACAGAAGCCAATTTAACAACTGCAACCATCTCAGCCGCAACTATATTCTGGATATCCACCAAACAACGATCCTGACTCTGACCCTTCTTGCCTAAAGCTTTCCAAACATCAAGGTTTACAGATGGTGGAGCCAAGAAATCACAATTTTCTGGCACGTTATACTTGTGCAAAATATCTGAGACACTTGACTGAGTAGTGCAAGAGGAATTAACTAGTTTTGCCAAATTCTTGTCAATACTTGGACCTTTCTCGGAAACCAAGATCTGGGGTAAATCCCACTCATCATCATTCTCTGAATTTTCATCATCATCACCAAACAAAGCCTTTTCAAGGTCTCTTCTATCTTCTTCATTGGGAAAATTCCCAGTAAAACAGTCATCTGAATCAGCTAAAGAAATATCATCAGGGTTCACCTCTACCCGTAACTTTGGTCTATTTCGAAAACTCTGCGAGTTTTCCTTATTGTCCAAACCTAATTTTGTTTTCAAAATACCAATATCATGAGGAGATAAATCTTCCAAATTAATGTCACTCTTCTTTTTTCTTACTTTTCTGAGACTTAGTCTTAGACTTGGCAGTAGACTTTTTAGTCACAACTGATTTTAATTTCTTTGGGACACGAGCCCTAGAATTTTTCTTCCGTTTAACTGGAGAATCTTGCACCTCAATTTCTGCGCCAACAGCAGGCGTTGCAACAATTTCAGTAGTCAAATCAGCTTCTTCGAAGCCTTCAACTCTTCCCCAGAGTCAGATGATTCGGCGCATAGACTAAGGGCTTCGTCCTCGTTTTCCTCGTTGCAGCTCATTATTCCTTAATAAAAAGGACCAATGATAAAAACTAATACCAACAATACGTGCCGGCAAAGAGCTGTACAAAATAAAAACTGTCTCGACCAAGAAACTTACCGATAAAAGATGAAAAAAGCTGAATAAAATTCTGCCTAAGACTACACGTGTGTACCTATCCAGCGCTCGGTAAACTATGATTATTAAACGCTCGAGTGATCATGATGTGTGTGACGTAGTACGACTAGTTTATTTTGCGTTTTTATCTTTGAAATGCGGTGCCTATCTCGCGAACCTCGATAAACATGCTATTTGTATACATGTGCAAGGCCGAAGGCCTTACGAAAAATAATGGTTTATTTTTGATACTAAGTAAGGTTGAGCAGTAGAAATAACAACTTTAAGGGTGTATACACTTTACATAAAGTGTTTGTTTATTTCTAAAAATTGAAAGTATTGTTCTAAGATTACAGAAATGTGTCAGTTATATGATTAGATTAAAATGATTTAGATACTATACTTGATTTTATTTAGCAGCAAGTTTTGAATGGAAAAATATTAAGATTTGGAAATAGGTTTTTTATCTACCTATCCAACATTTTAATAGAAATATATTTTATTTAAGACATGTTAAAAAAGTCTTTGTCTGCGATTACAAGGTACTTGTC
The DNA here is from genome assembly GCF_026571515.1 of Ruditapes philippinarum. Classification (NCBI taxonomy): domain Eukaryota; kingdom Metazoa; phylum Mollusca; class Bivalvia; order Venerida; family Veneridae; genus Ruditapes; species Ruditapes philippinarum. The sequence goes on from NW_026865580.1 coordinate 23,608, forward strand.
CATTTCAGCAGAAGAATAAGTACCAGGCCATAAGGAGGCAGTTGATTTAGTTGTAAATGCATTTTTTCAATGATGATGTTTTTGAGATAACTTTTTATTAGCTCACCAGAGCCGAAGGCTCAGGGTGAGCTATTAGTATCAAAGGGGGATGCTCCGGTGTCCGTCGTCATGCGTCAACAATCGTCTTCTTCTCTGAAACTACTGGGCAGATTTACTTCAAATTTGGTCTGTAGCATCCTTGTGACAGTCACACTTGGATTTGCTCATGTCATTTCAATTGGCCCCTTTTAGGGGTCAGCAGAGCTAAAAATAGAAAAACCTTTGAAGATCTTCTTCTACAGAACTAATGGATGGATGATCACCAAACTTTGTCTGTAGCATTCTTGGGTAGTCTTTTATCAAGTTTGCTCATATTAATTTGATTGGCCCCTTTTAGGGGTCTCTAGGGCTAAAAATAGAAAAAACCTTTAAACATCTTCTTCTACAGAACTAATGGATGGATGATCACCAAACTTTGTCTGTAGCATTCTTGGGTAGTCTTTTATCAAGTTTGCTCATATGAATTTCATTGGCCCCTTTTAGGGGCCGCTATAGCTAAAAATAGAAATACCTTTAAATGTCTGTTTTAAAGAACTAATTGATGGATGATCACCAAACTTTGTCTGTAGCATTCTTTGGTAGTCTTTTATCAAGTTTGCTCATATTAATTTGATTGGCCCCTTTTAGGGGTCTCTAGGGCTAAAAATAGAAAAACCTTTAGACATCTTCTTCTACAGAACTAATTGATGGATGATCAGTAAACTTTGTCTGTAGCATTCTTCAAGTTTGCTCATATTAATTTGATTAGCCCCTTTTAGGGGCCGCTATAGCTAAAAATAGAAATACCTTTAAACGTCTGTTTCTATAGAACTAATTGATGGATGATCACCAAACTTTGTTTGTAGCATTCTTTGGAAGTCTTTTATCAAATAGTATAATAGATAAATACAGAATCCCTAAAGAAAGCCCAACACGGCAAAATTGAAAATGTTGCAGGCTCGGTTTGATTGAGCCTGTTCATGGACGGTACTGGAAAGTGCAAGTTACCGTCCACGCCCCCTAGCACCGGCTTAAGCAGAATTCAACATTTAAACATGAAATGGTAAAATATTGAATTTTGAGTTTGCTCATATTAATTTCATTGGCCCCTTTAAGGGATCTCTAAAGCTAAAAATAGAAATACCTTCAAATGTATTCTTCTACAGCACTAATTGGTGGATGATCACCAAACTTTGTCTGTAGCATTCTTAGGTAGTCTTTTATCAAGTTTGCTCATATTAATTTGATTGGCCCCTTTTAGGGGTCTCTAGGGCTAAAAATAGAAAAACCTTTAGACATCTTCTTCTACAGAACTAATAGATGGATGATCACTAAACTTTGTCTGTAGCATTCTTGGGTAGTCTTTTATCAAGTTTGCTCATATTAATTTGATTAGCCCCTTTTAGGGGCCGCTATAGCTAAAAATAGAAATACCTTTAAACGTCTGTTTCTATAGAACTAATTGATGGATGATCACCAAACTTTGTTTGTAGCATTCTTTGGAAGTCTTTTATCAAATAGTATAATAGATAAATACAGAATCCCTAAAGAAAGCCCAACACGGCAAAATTGAAAATGTTGCAGGCTCGGTTTGATTGAGCCTGTTCATGGACGGTACTGGAAAGTGCAAGTTACCGTCCACGCCCCCTAGCACCGGCTTAAGCAGAATTCAACATTTAAACATGAAATGGTAAAATATTAAATTTTGAGTTTGCTCATATTAATTTCATTGGCCCCTTTAAGGGATCTGTAAAGCTAAAAATAGAAATACCTTCAAATGTATTCTTCTACAGCACTAATTGGTGGATGATCACCAAACTTTGTCTGTAGCATTCTTAGGTAGTCTTTTATCAAGTTTGCTCATATTAATTTGATAATGGCCCCTTTTAGGGGTCTCTAGGGCTAAAAATAGAAAAACCTTTAGACATCTTCTTCTACAGAACTAATAGATGGATGATCACTAAACTTTGTCTGTAGCATTCTTGGGTAGTCTTTTATCAAGTTTGCTCATATTAATTTGATTAGCCCCTTTTAGGGGCCGCTATAGCTAAAAATAGAAATACCTTTAAACGTCTGTTTCTATAGAACTAATTGATGGATGATCACCAAACTTTGTTTGTAGCATTCTTTGGAAGTCTTTTATCAAATAGTATAATAGATAAATACAGAATCCCTAAAGAAAGCCCAACACGGCAAAATTGAAAATGTTGCAGGCTCGGTTTGATTGAGCCTGTTCATGGACGGTACTGGAAAGTGCAAGTTACCGTCCACGCCCCCTAGCACCGGCTTAAGCAGAATTCAACATTTAAACATGAAATGGTAAAATATTGAATTTTGAGTTTGCTCATATTAATTTCATTGGCCCCTTTAAGGAATCTCTAAAGCTAAAAATAGAAATACCTTCAAATGTCTTCTTCTTCAGCACTAATTAGTGGATGATCACCAAGCTTTGTAGCATTCTTAGGTAGTATTTTATCAAGTTTGCTCATATTATTTGATTGGCCCCTTTTAGGGGTCTCTAGGGCTAAAAATAGAAAAACCTTTAGACATCTTCTTCTACAGAACTAATTGATGGATGATCACCAAACTTTGTCTGTAGCATTCTTAGGTAGTCTTTTATCAAGTTTGCTCATATTAATTTGATTAGCCCCTTTTAGGGGCCGCTATAGCTAAAAATAGAAATACCTTTAAACGTCTGTTTCTATAGAACTAATTGATGGATGATCACCAAACTTTGTTTGTAGCATTCTTTGGAAGTCTTTTATCAAATAGTATAATAGATAAATACAGAATCCCTAAAGAAAGCCCAACACGGCAAAATTGAAAATGTTGCAGGCTCGGTTTGATTGAGCCTGTTCATGGACGGTACTGGAAAGTGCAAGTTACCGTCCACGCCCCCTAGCACCGGCTTAAGCAGAATTCAACATTTAAACATGAAATGGTAAAATATTAAATTTTGAGTTTGCTCATATTAATTTCATTGGCCCCTTTAAGGGATCTCTAAAGCTAAAAATAGAAATACCTTCAAATGTATTCTTCTACAGCACTAATTGGTGGATGATCACCAAACTTTGTCTGTAGCATTCTTAGGTAGTCTTTTATCAAGTTTGCTCATATTAATTTGATTGGCCCCTTTTAGGGGTCTCTAGGGCTAAAAATAGAAAAACTTTAGACATCTTCTTCTACAGAACTAATAGATGGATGATCACTAAACTTTGTCTGTAGCATTCTTGGGTAGTCTTTTATCAAGTTTGCTCATATTAATTTGATTAGCCCCTTTTAGGGGCCGCTATAGCTAAAAATAGAAATACCTTTAAACGTCTGTTTCTATAGAACTAATTGATGGATGATCACCAAACTTTGTTTGTAGCATTCTTTGGAAGTCTTTTATCAAATAGTATAATAGATAAATACAGAATCCCTAAAGAAAGCCCAACACGGCAAAATTGAAAATGTTGCAGGCTCGGTTTGATTGAGCCTGTTCATGGACGGTACTGGAAAGTGCAAGTTACCGTCCACGCCCCCTAGCACCGGCTTAAGCAGAATTCAACATTTAAACATGAAATGGTAAAATATTAAATTTTGAGTTTGCTCATATTAATTTCATTGGCCCCTTTAAGGGATCTCTAAAGCTAAAAATAGAAATACCTTCAAATGTATTCTTCTACAGCACTAATTGGTGGATGATCACCAAACTTTGTCTGTAGCATTCTTAGGTAGTCTTTTATCAAGTTTGCTCATATTAATTTGATTGGCCCCTTTTAGGGGTCTCTAGGGCTAAAAATAGAAAAACCTTTAGACATCTTCTTCTACAGAACTAATTGATGGATGATCACCAAACTTTGTCTGTAGCATTCTTAGGTAGTCTTTTATCAAGTTTGCTCATATTAATTTGATTGGCCCCTTTTAGGGGCTGCTAAAGCTAAAAATAGAAAAACCTTTAGACATCTTCTTCTACAGAACTAATTGATGGATGATCACCAAACTGTGTTTGTAGCATTCTTAGGTAGTCTTTTATCATGTTTTGTTCATTTTAATTTGATTGGCCCCTTTTAGGGGCCTTCAAAGCTAAAAATAGAAAAACCTTTGAACATCATTTCCTTCTGAAATCACCAAACTTTGTCTGTAGCACTCTTAGGTAGTTTTTTATCAAGTTTGTTCATATTTATTTGATTGGCCCTTTTTAGGGGCAGCTAAAGTTGAAATTAGAAATACCTTTTAATGTCTCCTTTACAGAAGTAATGAATGGATGATCACCAAATTTTGTCTGTAGCATTCTTAGGTAGTCTTTTATCAAGTTTGTTCATATTAATTTGATTGGCCCCTTTAAGGGGCCGCTGAAGCTAAATATTGAAAAACCTTTGAACATCATCTCCTAATGAAATATTTGATGGATGATCACCAAACTTTGTCTGTAGCATTCTTAGGTTGCTTTTATCAAGTTTGCTCATTAGTCATATTAATTTGATTGACCCTGTTTAAGCTAAAGCTTTAATTCCACAGGTCATGGCATTTCTTCAAATTATAGTTTAAAGATATTCTATGCTCAAATTTAATATTAAAAAATATTGACAATGCATACACAGTCTTTTTATAAATATAACAGGGTTCCCACTGTCAGGGAAAAGTCAGGGAAAAATGATTTTTTTCAAGGTCAGGGAAAAGTCAGGGAATTTTGAAATTGGTCAGGGAAATTTGAAAAATAAGCAAAAGTCAGGGAAAAGTCAGGGAATTTTGTAGAAAATAATGTTTGTCAAACAGCAAGAAGCAAAATAAGTAAAAGCTAAGGCAGTTTCTTCCATGACTTTGGGTATCTTTATTGTTATTTTTGATTATGAGCATCTGTTTTATTTTTATATTCTGATTATGCTTTTGTCTGAAGATTTTGTCATTAACAGTAACTATCTTTTTAAGAAAGAAGCTAAAAGAAGTTTAAGCATCCCTTGCCTCCTGAGCTGTTTATGGTTTGTTCTTGTGAAAGAGTCTGATAATCTGCTCAGGAGGCTGAAAAAAGATGAAAATGGACCTGCTTGTGAAGTCAAATGCCAAGTGCAATGCCTTCAGGGTCAAGGTCAAAGAAAAGTAATAAAAGAATCCAGTAAAGATATTGAGAAACTTGAGAAAACACTAAGTGGACTTTGATTAAGTACCAATCATTTTAGTGCCATGTTGTGTTTTTGCACATATGCATTAAACCATAACTTTGAGATACTATTCACTGCCATAGCTAGTTTTATCAGTAGTATTATGAGCTTTTACTGCATTTTGCTTTTTAAGAAGCCACTTCATTACCTGTCTTATTGTTTCTTGTTTAATACCAGTTTCTATTGATAACTATCATATATTTTATTAAAATGCAGGCCTGTTTTAGTCAATCCTCCATTGATAACACTGCTTTGTATTGTTAAGAGAATGAAACATCTTTAAGCATAACATGTATTATCAAATATTTTACATTTTGGACAAATGTACTCATACTTGTTTAAAGTAAAGAAGACAAGTAGCTTATGACAATTGCTCGCTAATATTCATTTATTTTTTATCTTGAATAATTTAAAATAAAGAATTGGTGAAAATAGGTTGGCTGTTTGGGGAGGAGGAGGTCGAAATACATGTATAAAAAATACATTAAATGCTCTAAGATTGAGCAAACTTGACGCTGTTATTGGTCAGGGAAAAATGGATTTGGTCAGGGAAAAGTCAGGGAATTTTGATTTCTCTTCTTTGTGGGAACCCTGTATAAAATAAACGTGTTTTGACTTCACACAAAGAAGATATGTTATGTTTTAAACTCTTCACACTATAGGAGGTCATAGTATAAATATAATGATTAAAAGGCATTAAAAAAAAATGTGTACATAATTATGTTATTCAATTTTTCCAAAAGAGGTTCAATGGCATGGAGAAAGTCTTAATGTCATGACCTGTTTATGATGTGTAACACTAGAAATCGGACATCATATTCCATCATTGTAAGGTCAGTTGTAGGTCATTAACCAGGAAAAAAAAATAGGCCTAAAGAAACATTAAATTTGTTTCTCCTGTACCTGACTAACAAAGATGAGTTTGTATGCTCAATTTTGTTATTGAATTTTGTTAAAAATTGTTGTTTTTTTTTCATTTTTTTTTTCTTGAATTGGATTTAAACTTGGAAAAAGCACATTTTAATAAATTTTGGAACAGACTGTTGAACATGAGTTTCATGTGCATAATTGAATTTTGGTATCAGTGGAACTGTTTTTGATATTTTTGAAACCATTGCACATACTTTCTTGTTTTTGATGTACAAAGACTTGAAATTTGGAATGATGTACAGAGACTTGAAATTTGGACCAGGAATATAATTTCTGATGCGCAATGAATAAAGATATCAACTGACTACTTTTAATATTATTATTTGATATTGTTTGACCTAGTTTGTCGTTTTTTGATGTACCTGCTGGAAATTTGGACAAGGGGTTTAATTTCTGATCCTGAATTGAATTTTGATATGAACTGGCCTACTTTTGATATATTTGATATCGCTTTACCTACTTTTTTGTCTTTTATGTACAGACTTGAAATTTGGACCAGGGGTGTAATTTTTGATGTTGAATTCAATTTTGATACATGTTTTGCATGTGACATTTTGTGTTTTCATTCAAAAAAGTTATAAAAAAAATTGTTTAGTCAAAATATATCCTGATCCAGTGGTCATTTATTCTGCACTTATTCTACATAGTCTCATAAGAACACACTTGCAACATACATATTTTTAACAAAGCCTTTCCAAAATATTAGGGCGGCAAAATATTTCAATTTATATTGTGAATCATGAAATGATGGGTTAGATGAGTGATCTAGGGCCATCTGAGTGGCCCTATTTTTTATTATGAAGAAAAAAAGCTAAAACAATCAGTGTTGTGAAAGTATATTACTAGAGGGGCAAGTTAAAGTTAAGCTGAACTTGCCAAAAGAGCTGGACTTGTCTTTCAGCAAATTCTTTTAAAAAATAATTTCCAACACTGTAAAGCCGTTGTTTCTGGTGAGCGACTCAGGGCCATCATGGCCCTCTTGTTAATTCATATTTTTCACACAATGTGTTATTATTTCAGCATCATATCAGGTTACGACACAGGGGAGAGAATCTACATAACTTGATGATGTGTCATATATGTTCACAGACATACAGAACATCTAGTGATCTCACGTTTCATCTATATAAAGTACATGATCAGCCATTACCTGAAGGCTTCACAGTGTATGTATTCATTATGTTTTAATTTATAAACTATTATTATCTTGTCCAAGCATTGTGTGTGTTGAGATTGGTTCTCTCGACATAATTATTATACCCCCGAAACAAAGTTTGTGGGGGTATATAGGAGTCACCCGATGGTCATTCGGTTGGTCGGTTGGTTGGTCGGTCCAGACGGCCGTTGCATTTTCCTTGTCCGGAGCATAACTTGAAGACTAATGGTTGGAATTCAATACAACTTAATACAATGATCAAGCACATTAAGAGGAAGTGCAGTGCACAGGAACCATAACCCCATCTTGACTAATTACAGAGTTATTGCCCTTTAATACTTTTCCATTGCTTTTTTCTTGTCCAGAGCATAACTTGAAAAGTACTATTTGGAATTCAATACAATTTCATACAATGGTCAAGTATACTGAGAGGAAGCGCAGTGCACAGAAACCTTAACTCTTTCTTGACTCATTTAAGAGTTTTTGCCCTTTGTTACTTTTTAATGTCCAGTGCATAAATTGAAAATTAATGTTTAGAATTCAATGAAACTTCATACAATGGTCAAGGGCAGTGAGATGAAGTGCAATGCAGAAGAGACATAACTCTATTTTGACTCATTACAGTTAATGCCCTTTGTTACTTTTTCGTCCAGTGCATAACTTGAAAACTAGTAGTTGGAATTCAATACAACTTCATACAATGGTCAAGCGAAATGAGAGGAAGTGCACTGTACAATAACCATAACTCCATGTTCAGTATTTGTAGAGTTATTGCCCTTTGTTCCTTTTCCTGGTCCGATGCATAACTTAAAACTAATGTTAATAATTCAATGCAACTTCATACAATGGTCAAGCGCAATGAGAGGAAGTGCAGTGCTTAAGAAGCGTAACTCTTTCTGGATTTATTACAGAGTAATTCAATAAAACTTCACCAATGGTCAACCATATTGTAAGGAAATGCAACATACAAAAACCACAACTATCTTTAATTGCCCACAACCATAACTCTATTTCAATTCTTTTACAAGGTATTCTGTTACTTGTAACTTCCTCATTTCCGAAGCAGTCTTGCGGGGGTATTAATCACATTTATTGATAGTTCTAGTTTTGACTGTTGCGTGTAAAACACTGCTGATAAACTTATGTGGCTTCCACTAGTTTGTTGTTTGATAATCGTACACTTACTTGTTGTATTCACATGTTTGTTGTTCCTGTTCTTTCAGATACCGCTGTCCAAGATGTGATTATTGTCACAACAACAAAAGATTCTTTGACAAGCACATGTTCCTTCATGAAGGTAACATAAGTCTTCTTCACTTTAATATATATACATGTAGTCCTATATTTAAACTTGATTTCCTAACTTGTACAACATACAGAACTTAACATTTCTATCTAAATTAGCATATTGAATTATCATCTCTCATATTGTTAGTGTAGCTCTTATGGCCATTTTATGAACCTTTTCATTACTTTAAAGCTGCATGCCTCCAGATACGTAAAAAAATTTCAAGAAAATTAAACTTGAGAAATATGTATTTTGCTTTTGAATAAATTTTCAGTATTTGCATGTATCTAGAGGCATGCTGCTTTAATATGAGACATAAATGATAATTATTGTGAATTTGTATATTTCCAGATAAAAGGGAATGGCACTGTGACAGATGTTCCAAAGCTTTCAAGACCAAAAATAGTCTCAGTACTCATATGATTGTTCATACATGTATGTGATGATTGTATTTTTGTCTTTATTATCTTCCCTTTATAAAACATATTGATTACTACTCTACAAACATTATTTAAACAAATGTTCTCTTGCTATAATATGAAAGAATAATTATATTTAATTTCAGCCAAATTGCTACCTTGTTTTTCAAGTTTAGATAATTGGGAGAATTATTTGCATACAGTAGACTATAATGTAGAATCAGCATGTAGCACCACATTTGTTGTATGTTTATATAAATAAATAAACAGGTAATCTGTAAACAAGGCTATGTCATGTTACTACAGAGTAGGTCATAGTCTATCTACATGTATCAACTAGTGAAATAAATCTAATATTCCATAGCAAATATGCAGGAAACTAAACAGAAGTGTACAAAATATAGAAGTTTCTTTTTTTGATAGAAAATGCTTTGAAGTTAAGTATATAACAGCAATAGAATATATATTTGAATGCTTAATTATAAAAAGAATATCATTTATGTGTTAATTTCATCAAGTATTGTGATTTAATGATGTACATTTTGTAAACAATACAATTAGTTTAATTTAACAACTTTACAGCTGAACGTATTCCATGTCCATTTGATGATTGCACATATAAAGCGTTGAAGAACTGTCACCTGAAAAATCATGTAGAAAATCAACATACCCAAAAGGTATTGTATACAGCATATATTTTGTTGTTTTCAGTATTTTGTACTCAATGAATTGTTGTGGAGAAAACTTTTTTTATGAGGGGCATCCGTACCCAAGTGGTTAATGTTGTTGACTTTAAACCACTTGCCCCTTACTGCTGTAGGTTCAAATCCCAAAAAACTCTGGATTCTTTTATGTGAGGAAGCTATCCAGCTGGCTGACAGAATGTTGATGGTTCTACTTAAGTGCTCATTTGTGCATGAAGTAATGCATGGAATGACACCTGAGGTCTTCCTCCACCAGTAAAGCTGGAAAATGGACATATGATCTATACTTGGTTGGTTTGACGTAAAACCCAACCAAAACAGAAAAAGCTTTTATAAAAAAAGTATGCAATGAAGAATCTGTTGTATATGTATACAAAAACTTTGTCAGATTTTCCCTGATAGTAGATCAACTGCTATTGATTAATTTGATATTTTATGAAAGTTAAATGTGTACTTAATAATAATTATAGTAAATACCATGTTTAATCAGTCAGATGTATATATATAGTAGTTTATCTAGATTAAAAAAATATACATGTATATTTATTTTAAGAAATTTGACCTTACACCTTTGTTCATATATTTATTCCTTTTAAATACTAAGTCATGATAAACTTATATCCTGGAGCAAAAAATAAATGTATTTGTTTGATATGGAGCTATATTTTCTGATGGGTTTCTCATATTGTATAGTTTTGTTGTATTGTAGGGAGAGAAACACGAGAAGTGTCATCTGTGTGAGTACAGTACATTCTTTAGAGGTAATCTTATAAAGCACCAGAGAAGTGTTCATAAACTTGAGGTTGTTACTAGACATAGTGTTGAAATGAAAGCTCGATATAAAAATCTCAAGAGCGGCCAGATTCTTGGTGTAAAAGATGATGCAATTAGTGACAAGAAATCTAAGAATATAGACCATTCTACTTCAAGTGTAGCTCAAGAATCAGGGTATCCCACGTCATCATCATCTTCTTCTTCATCTGATAAGAGTATGGTGGAGGATCAGTGCCACTTCCAGGACAAAACTGTTCCATTACCTGCCTCGCAGAATGTGTCAGAGTCATTCGTTTATACACTCAGTACTCCTATGATAACCCACCATTCTAACTATCCAGCAAATGCCAACATGTACCATTTACCACCTATTGATTTCTCAGTATACAACCAAAACTCTTCCATGGATCAGATGTGATACCTAGAATATAGAGACACATCAAGACTTGACCTTAAAGGGGATATGATACAAAATAAACTACACATTAAACTTGACTTTATAAAAAATAGTTGGGCTATCCTTCTAATCTTATATATACATCAATTTTATAGTAACCTCCCTTGAGCATGTTGCCAAATTAGTTCTGTTTCTTATAAAACTTTATGAAATATGCATAGAAACACCTTTAATCAAATTATTAGCTAATGAACTTTGAACGTCGCCTTTCCTTGTTGATCTTGTTTATCATATTTTATACACATAATATAAATTCTGAATACTTCTTTTAACAACCATGGTTAGCTTTGTGTCGTTTTTATATACATTCTAATCTTACCAGTCTTTACTCTTTATTTATAGAAATTGGGTAGTGTAGTGCATGAAATTATTGTTTATAATATAGATTTTGCGGGCTTTAGATTATATGTATTATTTATAAATCTCAGGATGTATATTTATTTTTTAGGTTTATAATAAATTTGAAATATGGTCACAAGAGTGTTCTTTAATTCAGATTCTATAACTCATTATTGCAGTTTGACAAAGTTATGCCCTATTTAAGCTTTTCTGTTTTGAAGAAATAGACACACTATTATGATTGCTGCAGCCTTGTCATCATTGTTGTCATGCAAATACTCTAACATAGCCATTTTAAAAAAAATATTCAAGATGAACCTTGGAATACTTGCTTATCATGACAAGTTGAAGTATTTAGACAAGGGACTTGATTCTGAAAGCTACATTTCTAGAGAAATGTCTATTTTCAACCTAAAATTCTTAACAGACGAGTTTTAATACTGCATGTGGTGCTATTGTTTAAGTTTGTATTTTTTTGTGCCATCATGATTTTATTTTAAATTAATATTCTTTACCAGTACTTTTACCTGTATACTTTTCTTTCTGTCAGAGACAATTTCTTTTTTATGCATTTTATGTCATACAATTTATTATACCCCCACCACAAAATGTGGGGGGGGGCTATAATGGATTCGCTTTGTCGCGTCGGTCGGTCGGTCGGTCGGTCGGTCAGTCGGTCGGTCGGTCGGTCGGTCCGTCCGTCTCCATTTTCGTGTCCGCTCTATAACTCCTATACCACTTGAAGGATTTTCTTCAAACTTGGCTCAAATGATCACCTCAGCAAGGGGATGTGCAGAACCCATGTTGCCCATGTGTCAGCTCAAGGTCAAGGTCACAATTGAAGGTCAAATATCAAACACAATCATATATAAGACAGTATGTCGTGTCCGCTCTGTAAGTCCTACAATAATTGAAACATTTTCTTCAAACTTGGTTCAAATGTTCACCTCAACAAGGGGATGTGCAGAACTTATGTTGCCCATGTGTCATCTTAAGGTCAAGGTCACAATTGAAGGTCAAATCAAACAATCAAATATTACACAATATGTCGTGTCCGCTCTGTAAGTCCTACACTTATTGAAAGATTTTCTTCAAACTTGGTTCAAATGTTCACTTCATCAAGGGGATGTGCAGAACCCATGTTGCCCATTTGTCATCTTGAGGTCAAGGTCACAATTGAAGGTCAAATATCAAACAATCAAATATTACGCAGTATGTCGTGTCCGCTCTGTAAGTCCTACACTTATTGAGAGATTGTCTTCAAACTTGGCTCAAATGTTCACCTCAACAAGGGGATGTGCAGAACCCATGTCACCCTTTTGCCGGCTTAAGGTCAAGGTCACAATTGAAGGTCAAATATCAAACAATCAAATATTACGCAGTATGTCGCGTCCGCTCTGTAAGTCCTACACTAATTGAGAGATTTTCTTCAAACTTGGCTCAAATGTTCACCTCAACAAGGGGATGTGCAGAACCCATGTCACCCTTTTGCTGGCTTAAGGTCAAGGTCACACTTGAAGGTCAAAATTTGACTTAGAAAATGTTCTTAAATTTTAACATATATCTGAATATTTCTGAATCTAGGAAAGGTATTTGGTTGAAACTTAAAATATATATGAAATGTCACAATTAAGATATGCTGGTCAAGTTTCATAACTCTGTATTGCATTTAAACAAAGTTATGCCCCTTTTAATCTTCAAATTTACATACAATCACATATTAGACAATATGTCGTGTCCGCTCTATAAATCCTATACTAATGGAAGAATTTTATTCAAACTTTACTCAAATGTTCACCTAAACAAGGTTATGTGCAGAATCCATGTCACCTTTGTGCAGTCTAAAAGTCAAGGTCAAAAATTGACTTAGAAAATGTTCTTAGATTTTAACATGTTCTTGAATATTTCTGAAACTAGCACAGGTATTTGCTTGAAACTTAAAAGATATATGAGGTGTCACAATTACGATATGCAGGTCAAGTTTCATAACTCAGTATTGCATTTTGACAAAGTTATGCCCCTTTTTAAGTCTTTAAATTTACATACAATCAATACTAGAATATATGTTGTGTCCGCTCTATAAATTCTATACTAATGGAAGGATTTTCTTAAAACTTTACTCAAATGTACACCCCAATTGGGCGATGTGCAGAACCCATCTTACCCTTGTGCCAGCTTAAAGGCCCAACTGGACTATAAAAGCCAGCAGATGGCGCTAGGGCAGGTTTCTTATTAATTTTATGCATGCTTCACTTCAGGGACCCTTTTTCAAAGATTTAAGATTAATTACCAAATGCATTTAAACAACACTTGGCATGTTTGTAGGCAAAGATATTTTTGATAAAGATTGACCAAAAATATTCAAAATATAACTTTGTTAAGTGTATTTCTGGAAAAAAATACTGGCTGTCAAATTTGAAATTTGAATTTCCCTGGGAGGAGCCATGTGATCATAACAGGTCATGAACCTTCAGTAGTAAACAGACGCACGTGGCAGTGTTTATTTCAGGGAGAGAGATTTGTAGCAGACGATGTATATTTCAGGGAGGGAGATTTTCAGCAGACGACACATTGGAATGCTGAATAAAACAATAACTTTTACTGACTTGCTTTATCAAATCCAACAAATTTACAATAATCCATTAATCTATGATTTTTTTTTAATTTCAAAGTACTGATTTAACTTGTTTTTGAATGGTTTAAACTTCATGAAAACAGTAAAAACTTCCAGGTATATTTCATTTACTTGTAAATATCTTGTAGTCAAAAATTACATTTCACAAATGTTAATCAAACTAAATGTTGGATATGCATAAAAAATTTATACATTAACAGTTTAAAAGTATTTTAAATTCCTGTCAAGAACATTTTTAGCAGGTTGTTCCTAAAAGAAATGCCCCATGTAAGGCACATCTTTTGGATTTTGATATAATTGTCTGACTTGATGAATGACACATAAAGCATTCCAGTGAAAAAAAAGAAAAACAACTGACTTCAAAAATAGTATTTGGACAAGATGACTTGATAATGTCTTTAATTAATCTTTGAGTATTAAACCTCTCCTGTGTAAAATCAGCTGTTTTTGTTTACATTCTCTCTGCAGGTTAACACTGCATGCTATTTATAGTTCAGGGTTTATAACAGACAGTTTTATATCACTGATTAGTCACACCCACAAATACTCGCTGCCGCGGCAGGGAATGTTGCCCCTTTAAGGTCAAGGCCACACTTGAAGGTCAAAAATTGACTTACAAAAAGTTTAGTATATTGGGAAAATGTAAGGTTATTTGTAACTGTTTCGAACATGATTTGATAATAGATATTTATACTATTACCTGTACAATAAGTCTTTTTTTCAACAGAGATAATTTCTTTTTATGTATTTGTGCGACTTAAGTTATTTCCTTAACCACCTTTCCAAGTCGTCTTCTGTCAAGGACATTGGTGGGGGTATGAATCGCATTCAGCGATAGTTCTAGTTCCTCCTTCCCATCTATTCAAATCAGCGTCTTCTAAGGACATTGGGTATGAATCCCATACAGTGATAGTTTTAGTCAACTGTAATTGTTATTTCAACTACCAGTTTTAAAACTTTGAAAATATTGGTCAATTTCAATGAAATTAAATACACTATTCATTGTCTTTAAAAAGTCAGTTTTGTATTGTTACTTGATTAGATTCTTGAAAGGGAATTGGTATATAATATAAAGACTATAATACTATAAATATTTATGTTGATAGTAATATGTATCAGACATAACAACAAAACACAAAAGAATATATATGAATGTTGTTGGTTTGTGTGAGATACATGATCTTA
The DNA here is from genome assembly GCF_026571515.1 of Ruditapes philippinarum. Taxonomy (NCBI): domain Eukaryota; kingdom Metazoa; phylum Mollusca; class Bivalvia; order Venerida; family Veneridae; genus Ruditapes; species Ruditapes philippinarum. The sequence goes on from NW_026865580.1 coordinate 38,717, forward strand.
TATTACATATATATTTGTAGCAGATAATAAAATGTCCTAGAACAAAATATTAATCATCATGTAAAGGTCCATTCGTAATCCCTTACAACTTAATCAGCATCTTTTTATTCAACTTGATCCACATGATACATTTCTGGTGTTCTTATCAACATTTGAAATATTTATGTAAAATATGCCCATTGAAGACTAGTCCACTTTGAAATCAAATTACACTTTTGTTTGCTGCATTCATCATTGTATGTAATCAAGGAAAACTAGCTCAGCATTTTAATCTTCTATTCTCATTTTTAAATGCTAAGTAGTCAAGCTGTAGTACTTGTGTGTGAAGTAGGAAAGAAAATGATGCAAGAGTTGTTTCCCTTATGCCATATTTTTTAACTTTCTAGTATTTTATATAAAGACAAATGCTAAAGATTGTAATAAATGTCATATTTGTTCTATCATTGTAGAGAAAATTTAAGGAATTTTGCATACATATGCTATAAATGATGACTGTATACAATCAACAAAGATGAGACAGCACATCCATGATATTTTCTGTTTATTATATACATGTATGTATATCTTCTGTAAATGCATTAAGAAAGTCTTAAATAACCAGAAGAAATTATATCTTTTTATTCAATAAGTGACATACAAAGTGAAACTATAATAATGTGTTTTATACTATTAGATTGTAGGTAATGTTATGGGAGGGAAAGTAACATGTAGTTAATAGACAAGATAAAAGTGGTTAATTTCCTGGAAAATGTATCACTCAGAACCTGATATTAAGCTATATTGAGCACAATTTGTTTCCGTACTTTTTTACTCATATTTCTTTTGGTTACTTCACATGTCTAAATATAGAACGCCAACAGTGATTTTGTTGCATAAAAACACACACTTTTGGTCCTTCTATGTTCAATAGTGATAGAATGCGGGTTGTGTTAAAATAAAGCACAAAATTATATGTTGTGAATGCATGTTCTATGATTAATATTCTCTTTCTATTCTCATACTTATAGGCTTAAAAAACATGATTTCAAGTTTTGAAACCCAGAAAACAGTAATTTTTGCATGACTTAAAGCAATTTGTACTTAAAACATGATTTGATATTTACAATTTGCACTTAAAACATGAATTGATATTTATAATAGATAAAATGTGATTTGATATTCACAATAGATATAACATAAGATGCGGAAGTAACTAATTTAATGATCCAAACGGTCATACAAAAAGATGTGCATGTTGTATTTATGTATCTGTGTATGATAAGTGGTTTACATATCTGATAGAGTATTTGATGTAATCATATATATTGTAGTTGGATATATTGTAATTGGTATATTCTTTGAATCAACGTTATCTTATAGGATTTTTCATGGCTACTGATAAGTTAGCCACAAACTTTAGGCCTTCATTTTTTAAAAATGATTTAAGTGTTTTTTATGCAAAAGGTATTTTATGCTGGAAAGCTACCTTTATGTTGTAGTACTTAATCTTTTGAAAACAACTTCACCGATTTATAAGAAATAACTCCTTCTAAAAAGGTGTATTATGTGTTAAGTTTGTGTCAATAAAAAATTAATTGTTTAAATTACAAGTTTTTTGTTCCAAGTAAAATAACTCGTGTATACAAAATGTGTGTACAAGGTTAAAATGACATAAGTTTTACTATACATTATTCTTTGAATGAAGCATATTTCATTCCCCTACCAACTGTAAGGTGGGACATATATGTTCTTCTCTAACATTAGCCAAAAATATTCAATATGAACAATGCACTTCACTTTAGCCCCCTTAGGTAATTCATTTTAAACTCTGTAAGATAACTTTCATTAAAACGTATTTATTTCCTAATTGAAGCATATCTTTGGGCAATCTTCCATGGTAGACATTGATGTTAACATATCAAAATTTGTAGTTCATAGTACACTATGTATTTGCTAGACACTAGTTGTAAATGTCATTATTTTTAATCATTTGGAGTTAAGTGAAATTCCTTGGGTGATTAAAGACAAAGTTTACATGATTTTTGCATCTAAAAGGGACTCCATTGAGGTTTTTTGATATGATGGGACTGAAAATATTTTTTTCCAGATAAATGTACCATTTGATGTAGGTTTAGATCTCTAATCTTTGTGCAAAATTTCAGATCATTCGCGCACTTCGTTTTTCCAGAATAATTATTCAAGTTGTAAAAATATGACCCAAAATGTAAAGCGTTTAAACACTTTTCACTCAACTTGGGCTAAGAAAAGCATAAAAGTATGATTTTCAATTTATTTCAAAGTATATTTCTTAACTATCTTTGCATATATTTCTGTTTAAAGTGCCCCAGCTCATTTATGTAAGAAATTCAAATGTTATGTCGTTAGGCTTTTTAACCTAAGTGGAGTCCCTTTAAATGTAGATAGAATTAGATTTCTATACAAAGGAAACAGTATTCTAAAACATTATATTATAAAAGCATTTTTAATGATGTAATATGTATAATGTATATCATAGTTTTTGTTGTGTTATATTTAAATAGTTGTTTTCAGTCAAAGGTTGTTAGAAATTTGATTTATATAATTACTTTAATTTGTTAGAAATTTGATTTATGTAATTACTTTAATTTGTTAGAAATTTGATTTATATAATTACTTTTTATGAGTAGATATTTATTCTATGTTAGTGTTATGTTGTCAATGTAATACATTTTTATTGTTTAGTTGTCTATGTTGTTACTGCAGATTTATATATTTACAACTGTAAAAGTTCTGTTAATAAATTAGTGTTAATTTAATTGTCTCTTTTTGTTATTTTGTTTCTTTTAATGCATTATGAATCAAACAATTAAATTTACTGATGGATGGATCTATAAGTATGCTTAAAATAAAGTTAATTGTTTTAACTCCATTTTTAGCTCACCTGTCACAAAGTAACAGGGTGAGCTTTTGTGATCGCTTTTCGTCCGGCGTCCGCCCGTCCATCGTCCGTCCGTCCGTAAACTTTTGCTTTAAATGACATCTCCTCATGAACCACTAAGCCAATTTCATCCAAACTTCACAGGAATGTTCCTTTGGTGGTCACCTTTAAAAATTGTTCAAAGAATTTAATTCCATGCAGAACTCTGGTTGCCATGGCAACCGAAAGAAAAAACTTTAAATATCTTCTTTTAAAGAACCCAAAGAGCTAGAGCTTAGATATTTGGCATGAAACATCTTCTAATGAGTGTCTACCTAGTTTGTTCAAATAAAAGCCCTGGGGGTCAAAATTGGCCCCGCCCCAGGGGGTCATTGATTTTCTCTTTATGCATATAGTAAAAACTTAAAAAATCTTCTTTTAAAGAACCCAAAGAGCTAGAGCTTAGATATTTGGCATGAAACAATTTCTAATGAGTGTCTACCAAGTTTATTCAAATAAAAGCCCTGGGGTCAAAATTGGCCCCGCCCCAGGGGGTCATTGATTTTCCCTATATGCATATAGTAAAAACTTAAAAAATCTTCTTTTAAAGAACCCAAAGAGCTAGAGCTAAGATATTTAGCATGAAACATCTTCTAGTGAGTGTCTACCAAGTTTGTTTAAATAAAAGCCCTGGGGTCAAAATTGGCCCTGCACCAGGGGGGTCATTGATTTTCCCTATATGCATATAGTAAAAACTTAAAAAATCTTCTTTTAAAGAACTCAAAGAGCTAGAGCTAAGATATTTAGCATGAAGCATGTTCTAATGGGTGTCTACTAAGTTTGTTCAAATAAAAGCCCTGGGGTCAAAATTGGCCCTGCCCCGGGGGTCATTTATTTTCCTTATATGTGTATAGCAAACACTTAAAAAACCTCTTTGAAAAAATCCCAAATAGCTAGAGTTTAGATATTAAGCATGAAACATCTTCTAGTGAGTGTCTACAAAGTTTGTTCAAATTAAAGCCTTGGGGTCAAAATTGGCCCCGCCCCGGGGGTCATTGATTTCCTTAAATGTGTATAGAAAAAACTTAAAAAAATCTTCTTTGAAAAAACCCAAATAGCTAGAGTTAGATATGACTACAAAGTTTGTTCAAATAAAAGCCCTTGGGTCAAAACTGGCCCCGCCCCAGGGGTGTCATTGTTTTTAACTATATGTGTGTAGTAAAAACTTAAAAATCTTCTTTTTAAAAAACCCAGTGAGCTAGAGCTTAGATGTTTAGCATGAAACATCTACTTATGAGTGTCTACCAAGTTTGTTCAAATAAAAGCCCTTGGGTTGAAATTAACTCTGCCGGGGGGGGGGGGGGAGGTCATTTTTTTTCCTTATATGTGTATAGCAAAAACTTAACATCATGAAACATCTTCTAATGGGTGTCTTAATTCCAAGTTTGTTCAAATAAAAGCCCTGGGGTTTAAACTGACCCCGCTTCGGGGGCCTATATACAGGTGAGCGACCTCAGGGCCATCATGGCCGTCTTGTTTTTATTGTCAGTTAAGAATTTGTGGTCAGTTTATTTTGAAGATTCATTGAAAACTTTATCACACTGTGTAAAGAAAAAATGTCATTCCAACAACAACAACAACAACAACAACACTTACAGATTTAATGATAATTGTCACCTTATAAAACTCAATGTCGACATAATGGTATGTTAAGTTTCATTGTTAAGGCCTATTTCTTTACAGTTATACATCTCATAAACCACTAAGTCAAGAGGGATGGTTAATTGGTTGAAAGATCAGCCTTTCAACAAAAGGATCGCGAATTCGAGTCCTATGATAAGGTTATGACCATGTTTTCACATACCAATGTATTATCCAATATCAGTTTCTTTTGGAGGCAGACTAGAAACTTAAGTTTGTGTCTCATTAAGAGTGCTGTTTTTAGAATTTTTCGTTTATTTGATAGTCTTTATTCAGTATACCTCAGTTGTTACATATTTATAATGTAGAAAGAAACACCTCTGATGAAAATATCGGAAAGGCGCGACATACATGTCAAACAGAAAAATATGACTTACTCAGTTAATGTTTTGTAATTATGAACAATAGTCAATTTATGATTTTTTATTTATCCATAAATGACATTCTCTATTTATCAATCGACTTAAGTCTTAATTACACGATTGTATTTTCTAATTTTATTTTATGCGGTACGCTTCCATTTTGGGAAAATGAATAGAAGGCTGCGGTCCAATCAATTCCCAGCAATAGTTTTGCCTTCAAGCTTCATATCAAATCAAATGAAGTAAAATTTAAAGTCAATCTGATCCATTCTTGGTAACATAAACACATCATGTCCTCGGTAACATGTTTGAAAAGGTTTATTGTACCCATTTACATTTATGGAATAATAAACAGATTAGTTGACAGTTGTTTTAAGCGTGCATGGTCCAAATCACGAATCATATTTCCGTAATACGTGTATACATTATCACAAAGTCAATTAGTTTGCCGAGAAACGCCTCACTATTATTATATTATGTTTCCTTATAGACGTATTTTTATGGGTCGCAGAACAATGTCTGGCATATTATTTCCATTATGTAAATCAGTTGACAAATTACAGTCTATAAAATGTCCTAATAAATTGAAGGTGTTGTATATTTATGACCACAAATGACAATTTTATACGATAAAAAAACCAATGGGAAAATTAATAAGTATGTACATAGATGACAATACCTTATAGAGCGTTTGATGAATCTCTGAAAAACATCTAAATTATTATTAGCATGGGCTTGGCGTCTCTGCTTTGTATACTTAAAAGAATTAACGAAAGAACAAGTGTTACACTGTATT